>NC_060160.1:30817318-30820342 GCF_021292245.1 Micropterus dolomieu | reverse complement strand
CCTATTTATTTTCATTCATTACACAATATGAATAAGCTATGCAGACAGTTGTAAAGAAAGAACATCTTTTTCTTCTGTTCTCTACTTGTTATAGTTACACAGTATTAGGGGTGTGGGCTGTATTAAAAGTATCCACTGTTCTCCCATGCTCTAACACACAGTAACGATGAAATGTGTGCTGTTCTCACATTCTTCCTCTGTATGTACACATAAACAACAAGGCAGGGAAATATAAAAGGAATTTATTTTATTGTTTGGGTACATTATTGTTCAGTGTACATGTTCACATCTGAAACAAACTTTACGTGCTTGATAACTCTCCCACCCCGCAGACATCTACACGTCAATACCGATTTATATTCATAGCGGCAAGTGCTATGTAGCTCCACATAGGGGACACAGGAAGTGACATATAACACCTTCATGCGGCGTCGGAACCGCGTTGCAAATTCACAGCCGCACCGGCAGAGCTCGAGAATATGCAACTCGCCCGGCTCACACGCGGACGCGCTACAAGTGCGAGGGCCCGCCCAACGCTGCTTGCAGCTTTAATTGTGGATATGATTTTACACATCAGAAATGTAAAAATACATATTTGTAGATAGTGAAATATTTATAGTACACATTTGTGGAATGTTTTCTGTGGGTTACAAATATTAAAGTTCAATAAAATCTTACAAATACAAATTTACTAATTGTGTCTTTAATGTTATGTAAGCTGAAGTGCACTCCAGTTTGTCTGTCTGCACCACATAAAAGTGCACTGTCCATGATGAATGGTGAAACTTAATTATCCCAGATGGCCACTGCTGAAGTTATGGATAATGTACACTGTGAAAGCTTTTCATGTAATCTATGAGGCAGACAAAATTGTAACAGCTTTGTTTATCACTGTTTACCCAACAGGTGTAAGTAAATGCAGTCCTTAAACCACAGCTGTGAGCTTGTAGTTTCCACTATGATAGTTATTATTAAACTTGTACTTGTACTCCTTCCGTATGCTCCTTTGGCTCCACTGCCTATTAATCAACAACATTCATGTACACCATTATTATACCCACAAAACACTTTTATGGCAAAATGAGCATTGATGCCCTGCCATTAACATGCCATGCAGTCACTCTCATGTGAACAGACTGCCCAGAAGGCAAAGTAGATAAATTTACCCACTCTCATCTGTATAAGCTTTGGGCAGGAGATCACAGTTTCAAACAACCAACATGAGCTTTTGCAGGGTGTCTCGTCTCACCCTCACGGACAGAGAGAGAAGTTTGAACATTTGGGACAAGCTTGGACTACAGCTGCTTATCTCTTGCATTAAAGGAGCTAGATAAGGGGTTTGGACACCGGGAGGTGGAGGTATGCAGTCACATCCTACTGGAAGGAGACCACGGGGAACACCCAAATCATACAGGAGGAAATACATATCCATTCTGGCCTGTGTTCACGTTGGCATATTTGACATACATAGTCATGGGAGACAGCATGATACTTAATGTTTTTGTGAGCCTAACCCACCATCTTAAAGAAATGTAGTCTTGTATCAAAAAAACTCTTTTATGATTCTTTTATGTCATGTGCTAAGGATTTTTCAACCGCCCTGAACATGAACTCCAATTTAAACACAGCACAAGCTTCGCTGTCATTTCACAATCAAGTCAAACTTTACATTTTTAGCTCTAACCTAACATCATTCAGGTTGTAAGAAGAGCAAAATAATCTGTATGTTTCTGGCTCTGTCCCATTTCATACTTATTATATAGGTATAACCTATTATAGAGTTATAGTTACTTTGATTTTGTTGTTTTATGGGAAAGTTTCAGCCTCTATAAACTTGGATTTAGAGTGATACTTGGTCTTAAGAATGGTACTTAAAACAACATTGAATTGTACCAACTTGCAGTAAAAGAACAAAAAATACAACTATGTGACAACTGAGAAGAAATTGTCTCGTTCTGACGCAGGGTCAGCGTATATGGAACCACTTTCTTGCTGTTCTCTGCTGTCTTCAAATGAAAGAGAAAAATAACACAGAGAGATAAAATTGGCCTATGTGCTGGAGTATGCACCTGGGACTCCCAGAAGGTGTTAAAACACCAGGAGCCCTCTCCCACAAAGCAGAGGAGGGATCATATTAGGCTAGCAGGTGCAATCTTCACATTAAAGCAAGCACTAAGGCCTCCCTAATAAATGCCTTTATGACTGCGTCTGTTTTCAAGTCATGTGGTAGTAATGTCAGTGAGAGGGAGGAATGCTTCATGGGGTTGCAAACACAGGGGTGGAGGTGGGGATGGGGGGTGCTATTAACTCCATGGACAAGTTACATAAACAAGTATAGTGGCCTTAAAACCCACCTTTTTAGGAGAGCTTTTGATCGAATTTTGTGCCCCTTTCCTTTGCCTTATTGTTGATATAAATGTTTTGAATAAAACAATGACGGTTAGCTCCATGGTATAACACTGAAACTTGCAAATTAAAGCAAATATCGCGGAACCTTGAGAGGAATTGACATTCCATCAAACTGGAAAATTATCGTTTAATTTGGCAAGATAGTCTTAAAACTTATAGGAAGGCCCTCCGTAATGCCAGAGCAGCGTACTACTCGTCATTAATAGAGGAAAATAGGAACAACCCCAGGTTTCTTTTCAGCACTGTAGCCAGGCTGACAGAGAGTCACAGCTCTATTGAGCCAAGTATTCCCATAGCTCTCAGTAGTTACGATTTCATGAGCTTCTTTAATGATAAAATTCTAGCTATTAGAGACAAAATTCACCAAGACCTGCCCTCAACTGGCACCAACTTATCTCTTAACTCAGGAACCTTAGAAACAGCTGTAGAACCAGATACATGTTTAGACTGTTTTGCTTCCCTCAATCTTTACCAACTAACTTCAGTAATTTCTTCATCTAAACCATCAACCTGCCTCTTAGACCCCATCCCGACTAGGCTGCTTAAAGATGTTTTACCCTTAGTCAGCACCTCTATACTAGATATGATCAATCTATCTTTATCAACAGGCTATGT
>NC_060160.1:30805863-30817218 GCF_021292245.1 Micropterus dolomieu | reverse complement strand
GGAACCTTAGAAACAGCTGTAGAACCAGATACATGTTTAGACTGTTTTGCTTCCCTCAATCTTTACCAACTAACTTCAGTAATTTCTTCATCTAAACCATCAACCTGCCTCTTAGACCCCATCCCGACTAGGCTGCTTAAAGATGTTTTACCCTTAGTCAGCACCTCTATACTAGATATGATCAATCTATCTTTATCAACAGGCTATGTACCACAGTACTTTAAAGTAGCTGTAATTAAACCTCTTCTGAAAAAGCCCAAACTTGATCCGGATGTTTTAGCCAACTATAGACCTATATCTAACCTTCCATTTCTCTCTAAGGTTCTGGAGAAAGCAGTTGCTAAACAGCTGTGTGACTTTCTACATAGCAATAGTTTATTTGAGGATTTTCAGTCAGGATTTAGAGTTCATCATAGCACAGAGACAGCACTGGTGAACATTACTAACGACCTCCTTATTGCATCAGACAAAGGACTTGTTTCCTGGGATGAAAGGACAGCATCGTAAGTGGGGGATAAGTGGTGGCGTAGACCCCTTTCTCTGTTCAATGACGGCTTCGCGACCCTAGTGTAGATGCAGATCTAAGTAGACTGCAGAGTCTTGACCTGAGGAGTTGGCCCTTCTGTGTTGAGCCATGCGTTTGTGAAGTGGTTGGTAGTCTCCCCAATATAGACGTCCGTGCATTCCTCACTGCATTGGATCGCATACACTAGATTGCTTTTCTTGTGTTTGGGTGTGCGGTCTTTGGGGTGTACCAGCATCTGTGGTGTAGTGTTCTCACGACCCCAATGAGGTTAAATATCTGAGTTTCCCTGCCAGTCAGTCAGAACTGAAGAAGTCCTTTGGATGAGGGACTTCCAGTATCTTCAATCAAGTCCAGTTGCCCTTGACTTTAACCTTCGTTGGATAACTATGACCTGGATGACTGAGAATCTTCATTGAAGTGAAAGAAAAATATTTATGCTCCGTGTTTGTAATCCTGAGTGGGCTTGTTCCCAGTAAACCTTTTGTTCTTTGCAGTCAGTGCTTTCCTACAAATAAAAGCTGTAGTTGTTTTTTTAAGGAAAAGGTCAACTAGCGTATTTGAAGAACTATGGGGTGGCGATGGCGCAATGGATTAGACTATGCTTTTGGTGTGAGAGCCCCGGATTCAATCCCCCACTGTGACCCATCCACCATTGTGTCCCCTGAGCGAGACACTTAACAACTAGTTGCTCCAGAGGTGTGCAACCTCTGACATGTATAGCAATTGTAAGTTGCTTTGGATAAAAGCGTCAGCTGAATGAATAAATGTAAATGTATTGCCCAACACATACAGATACATAACACATTAAAACAGGATTTTTATGGCCGCTTGCTATAATGCAAACACATTTTTTGCATCTCCTCCTACACCGTATCTCCGATTGCCACCAAATTTTCTCTGGATCATTATTGGACTTAAAAAGGTGGTTATATGCTCATTTTCAGGTTCAAAATCTTAATTAGGGGTTTTACTAGAACAGGTTTACATGGTTTCATTTTCAAAAAACACCCTATTTTTCTCGGCGGCGTGGTGGTGCAGTGATAAGCACTGTTGCCTCACAGCAAGAAGGCCGTGGGTTCAAACCCTGGTTGCCCCAGCCTTTCTGTGTGAGTTTGCATGTTCTCTCTGGGTGCTCTGGCTTCCTCCCACCATCTAAAGACATGCAGGCTAAGTTAATTGGTGTCTCTGAAATTGTCCTTAATTGTGGTTGGTGGCCCTGCGATGGACTTGTGACCTGTCCAGGGTAAATGTATTTGTATAGTACCTTTCTAGTCTTTTCGACCACTCAAAGCGCTTATACACTACATCTGCATTCACCAGTCATACACATTCATACACTGAGCCTAAGTGCTCAAACCGAAACTAACACTCACACATACACTCAGTTCATACACTGGCGGAACAGCAGCCAGGGGCAATTCGGGGTTCAGTATCTTGACCTTCCCATTAACGGCCAACCCGCTCTATCTCCTGAGCCACAGCCGCCCCTTTTTTTATTTATTTTTTTATTTTTTTACAGTTATAAAAAACAAAGCCGTAATAACTGGAAACACCTGTTTAAGAACATCAGGTGCACGTGATTTAGGGTACTCCGTACTATCCATCTGACAGAGTATCATGACAAATACAGCCAGCTAGCATCATATTACAAAGTGGTTTTTGAAATAATGACTTTTCCAAAGGCCAGTTTTGACAGGCCCAGTAGTTTTCCAGTAATGAATGTATATTTAGAACTTAGTTGGAAGAGTTTTATTCCGACATCCAGTCGTGGGTGTACCCCGCCTTTCGCCCAAAGTCAGCTGGGATTGGCTCCAGCCCCCCCGCAACCCTTTACGCAGGATGAGCGGACCATATTTTTCTCATACTTCACATTGCTGCAGCTCCTCTTTTCACCCTGTGTGTTGTACGCTCCGCTCTTGAGCTACAGAGTGATGCATCTTACTTGTACAAAATCTTTGTTGGGAGTTGCACATGCGCAGTTCCCAGGTAAGGACTACTAGCCTATCAGAAGCAGAGAAGGGCGGGTTGTAAGAAACAAGGTAGTGTGATCCAAATCAAAGCAGCTTCAGACTGCGACCGTAACCTATCAGATGGTATAAGTTATTACCAGTCCACAACCACACAACATTATTGTTCCACATCTTACCATTAGGACTAAACGTTAAACTGTTGCCGGTGTTCTGATGATCTATGCTGCCTTGCCAAAAAATGCTACCATAGCGCAAATCGATAGACTCGACTCTGCTGGCCTCTGTCTGGTGCACGCAATGATGATGCAGTAAATAGTGACGATTCTCTCTGACCAATCAGCAGTCTGTCTTGTTTTCACGTTACATTTTAGTATCCCTCAGCTCGCTTGGAACCTGGAAGGAGGTGAGGTGATATGAAAAAAAGTACCTGGAAGCAGGTACAGGTACAACATTTCTACAATGGAAAACCAGACAAAGGCGAGTCGAGCCAAAGGGCCTCCTCTCAGACTAGCTTGGTTTGAGGGCGTGCCTGACCCCCGCAAGCTGCTTGACAAGCTTTATGACGTGTTTTCATTGTCACGTCACAAGTAAAGGAAGTGAAGGGCTGGACTACAAATGAGCTGTTTTCAAGCGGTTCAGAGCAGAGATTTCTGTGAGAGATGGGAACTCCCTTTGGGCTGGACTTTGGGCTTTTTCATTTTGCAAACCAGTTACATGCATGAAAAAGATATATAACTCAATAAAGGAGAGGGAAAAAGACAAAAAGCATAATACCACCTGTACGGATTGTTTTTGTGTTGGCAGTCTGCTTTTCTCTATTTGCCGTGAGCTGGAATGAGCTAGAAACATGAAACTTGGCACAGTAACTCAAACAGACATTCTTGTGCTTCCCCATAAATATTACACCAATCAGCCACATGGTGGCGCTGTAACTGAGGCACAAAAATTACAGGTTTTGAAAGACCACCTACTTTACACCATAAGTCCGATTGACTTGACATTTCTCACAGAAGTCCAGCTCAATGTGCTCTACAAAATACCCCAAGGGTTCATTAAGATCCGCCTACAAAAAACCTCTTCCATTTTGGATTTTTTGAAAAACACTTCTTTTACATCTCCTCCTACACCGTACCTCAGATTGCCACCAAATTTTCTCTGGATCATCATTGGCCTTAGCGTATATAAATTTGTATATAAAGCTTGTTGATAGCTCCTTTCGTTTTAAAGATATTGACCAATAAACATGGAAAGGAGTGTGGTTTAGGACATAAATAGACAAAAATCCGCAACCGTTGGTCCAATCATCACAAAACTCACAGAATATGTCCACATGAGTATCGGAAATATGCCCTGAAAGTTTCATTCAAAACGACCAGTAGGGGGCGCTATAAATGCATCGTAACTGTACGTACAAATCTAGCTATAGATCAGAAAATGGTTTTCCAAATGTTACAAAGCTTGCAGGATATGTTTTATAACAATGTCGAACCATATGTGTGAAATTATTTTGATGGCGATATTGCGAAAAAAAGGTATAAACCCGCGAATCGCCGCTTGCTGCTATATTTATTATTATTATTCTATTGCTCTGCCGGTGCGGCTGTAAATTTGCAACACAATTCGGACTTTGCAAGAAGGTGTTATACTTCACTTCCTTTGTCCACTTTCTCTTATCAAACATGTAAAAATTTGTACAGATCTGAGCATGTACTGTGAAGTTACTTCAACATCCTGTGTCATAGCGAAGCACGGAATTTCACCGCCACGCTGTTAATTGAAAACTCACAAGTTTTACAACATGGCATTGTCAATGTGTTAAGGGTTTTCAGGGACATTTTTGAAGTTGTTAAGGCCAACCTGCTGGAGTAGTTCATCATAGTGTAAAATGTGATACGTGAAACGCTATGGCTTTGAGTGAATATTGACATGTAGATGTGTTCTGGGCAGGACCATTATTTTATATATCAAATTTGCAGATGTGAGGATGTACACTGAAGTTATAACAACTTCCTGTTTCATGGCGAATCATCAATTTTCGACATCACGCAATGGGCAAACTGGTTGACTGGTAATAACCGTTTGTACAACTTTTAATCGTCAGTGGGTTAGGGTTAGGATCAGTCCAAGAGGCTTTTTTGTACATATGGATACGATACATGTACCACAGAAATTTTGCACACGTAGGTGAAACTTTGGGCAGGGTCTGCTCTGTAGGGGGGACTACTGAGCCATTTTGCCACACCCATGTGTGAAACCCATTAAATATTACATTTTTTCGTCCCACCTGAATTATGTGCAAAGTCTTGTGAGTTTTTGAGCATGTTTACGCCCCAAAACATGAAATTACTTTGCAGAAAAAAAAATTCTTCAGTTCTAATAGTGACCTTACATGTTTCATGCTTAGGCCCTAATTGGTTTGGGTGGGCCTTCGAAGTTACAACAAATTCCTGTTTGATGGCGAAGCTTCCAACTTCGACGGCATGCCACGGACAAGCCATTAAAGGAAAACTCACAAGCATCACAACATAGCATCATCAGTGTCTGAAATTATTTTTAAGTGTATGTGGCCAATCTGCTAGGAGTATTCACATGCACGAAAAATCTCAGATAGCACAACTTTTCATCGTCAATGCCTTTAGAAAGCACAGCCAAAAAATGGCTGTTAAATTCAAAATGGCCAACTTCCTGTTGGGTTTAGGGCATCACTCCATGAGGCTTTTTTGTAGCTCTGGACATGATACATCATGAATTTTGGTAAGTTTTTGAGCATGTTTAGGCTGCCAAAATGGGATTCATTTAGGAAAATTAAGAATTCCTTCAGTTTCAATAGGATTGTCAGGATTTGCTGAAATACTGATAAAATGTGCTTTTCTGTAGAGTCGATGTGTTTCAACACTGGGAAATAGGACGTTTATATATTGTACCTATGATGACATGTCAGTGATCTGGGGTAGGTTTTTGACACCACAAATGCTCCCTGTGTGTAGGGAAAAGGTCAGAGTAAATCGTTAGGTGTATAAAAATTCTGACTTTCAAAATGGAGGCTGTGATTTGTACTGCATCCCTTAACAATAGTCTACGTTGATTTCTTGGCCAAATTCCCACACCCTACCTCTAACCGTAATCCAATGACAACAATCTTTCCCAAACCTTACCTTAAACAAGTATGTGTACTTGTCTAAACCTAACCCACCATAAAGGTGGCACATCAGAAAACAGTCACATGAATCATCAAGGTCACATTAAGATCGCATTGTTTTGGGAGGGAAACAACTTTTTTTGTTGCATAATACTTTAGTTGGCTGTTATTGTGCCTTGTTGAGAAAAAACCCTACAGGGACAAAGAAAGCTAATGTTGAAGTTGAGATGAGATGTTCTGGTGGCACAATGCACTGATGTGTGAATTCATATACTTGTATAGGGTATGTTTCAGACCTTGGGGTTTGCAAGCTGCATGGTTTGTTCATACATTTCCAGCCATGATGTAATTTACCAGAACTAAAGCGTGTATACTAACAGCGAGTTATGTTATGATAATGACAAATAACAAGCGTTGTAAAACAACCATTTTGGGTGACATCATTGACACCCCCACTTCTCTTGCTGTTGTTTGGATACCTAACTTGAAGATGGACACAAGTGATTCATCCAGTGAAATCCCGTGTTTGTATTTATTACAGCAACTTGGCAGTTATGTGAGTCAGTATGTAAAAACACTCTGTCTGAGGTCATGGCTTAACTTGACTGAAGGTCTCTGCTTGTGGTCCTGCTGCTGTTTGTATTCATGGTGTGATTTTATGGTGTCACACCTGTTTGCTTAGACTATGACTCATTTACATCTGTTTTGTATTATTATAGATTTGTGTTAGCCATATTGTTCTAATTAGTTTTACCTTGTAATGATACACCATGGAATAACAATGCAGCAATCGCTGACCTTTTCTGCACAGGGAAATCTCTGGAACTTTCAATGAATAGTAAAACAATTTGATAAGTTGCAACTTACAGATGTGTCAGCCAGAGATACTATGTGTTTAAGTGTATCAAAATAAACTACAAAATACAGCAGCCATGCATCAAAATAAACTACAGTATTTTTGTATTTCTAAATGATTAAAAATACTTTCCAAAGGTACCATGAAATCACTTTGCAAACCATCTACCTGTCTACCATCTACTATCTACCAACCATCGGCCTGATTGAGTGGACAGTGTTTGAAATCAACGGTTTTTCTCATGTGATAAATCTGACCAGCTGATCAAATATTCCACATACACATGTCCCTGTGATCATCTCGAGGAAGGTTAGTTACTGTATAAGTAACCAACTTTCTGTTGGGTTTAGGCAATGGCTCCAAGAGTGTTTTTTGTGCAACTAGACTTGATACACGTGCCACAGAAATTTTGTACATGTAGGCAAAACGTGGCGCGGGGGCTGCTTTGTAAAATGTCACAATACTGTCATGTACATGTGTTCAGGGCAGGACTGTTATCAAACATGTTGGTACAGATTTGATCATGTACAGTCAAACTACAACAACTTCCTGTGACATGGTGAAAAGTTTAACTTCGCCGCCACGCCACAATGTGTTAAGGGTTTTCTGAGACAGTTTTGAAGTTGATATGGCCAACCTGCTTCCTGTTGCCAGCAGGTGGCGGTATGGCTTTGAGCGAATATTGGCATATGGATGTGTTCAGGGCGTGACTTTTATAATCAAATTTGGTACAGATTTGAGCATGTACAGTGAAGATATTTGAACATCCTATTTAATGGCGAATCATAAATTTTCATTAACACGCCACGGGCAAACTGGTTGACCGGTAATAACCATTTTGTTAAAGTGTGTAAATCACCAAAATGGCCATTAAATTAAAAAAGGCTTTTTTTTCTATACCAAGCCAGCGGAGCAAAACACCCGCAGCAAGTCCCCGCCGATAAATGTCCGCCGTCCCCCAACCGCCAGAAAAGTGAAGGCCACCAGTGCCAGCCAACATTCCCCATGCACAGCATGCCCTTCGGCTGCCATGCAACGCCAGCCAAACTAGCAACGAAGCAAAATCTAGCTCAGCTGCATGTCACCACCAACCATAGACTGTATATAAAAATGGATGTAGCGTCCGTGACGTCACCCATTGGTTTCTGAAGAGCCGTTTTGAAGCTCAAAATTGGTGGCCATCTTGGCAGCGCGTCACCGTGCGTCACTCCCGGATAACTAAAAATGGGCAAAGAGGCGGGTCGTAGGTGGAGCTGAGGTGACGTGTTGCTGAAACCACTCCCGCCTAGCTCAACATGACCGAGTTAGCTCATGCTAAGGAGCTAATGCTACATGCGGTGGAGGTTGGAACCTGCGGCTAGTTGTTACCAACATTACCAGCTACAGTCAAGGTAAGATACCGGAAAATATTAAAATAACACACATATCTGTTATTGACATTATACTTCACAAGATTTTAAATGCTTTTTAATATATAAATGTGGTAACGTTAACATTATTTTACAACACTAAAGTTAGATTTTGTTGAGACCAACATTAACAGTTAACTTAACGATAACATTAACTATGAATCAGTTATTAATTACCTTAAGTTTACTTAACATTACAGCTCAAACAAACAATTTCAAGCAAATCAATTTACATACCGTTGGTTACAAGCAGTTACGAGTCGTTTATTTGGACGTCACCACAGTATGTTACTTGTAATAAACTAATAAGCTAGCGGTAGAGTCCTCAGTTACATGATGGAAGCTGTATATCTTGTAAAACGTTAGCCATGGCTGCTATCACGTTAATTAATTCCCCACACCGCTATTTTGAGTAACGCTGCTGCTGTCGGCAGGGCTGTGTGGGATTATTGTCTGGAATAGGACACTTGAGAGAGAAAGGTACTTCTTATATTTGTAGCGAGATTGTTGTTGAGGTTCTGATGCCTCCACATCTGTGACTCAAAGCTTAAACTTTGAGTCTAAAATAACGTTGCTAGTCTTGGCTACTGGACATTTGACAGCTGATATAAAATTGTCTGTCTTAAAAGGACAACAAAAACATTTAAAGAGTCTCCCTTATTCCATTTTCTCCCACTTATGTGACATAATAGTGCTGTCAACATTAAAACACTGAGGCATCTTTTAGAGGACCATCTCAAAAAATTAGAATACTGAGGAAAAGTTCATTGTGAACATCAGAACCAGACTGAGAGAGTTAATTAACTGATTAGAGAGCTCTTCTCCAGTTATTTCTGTATAATGTATAATACAGAAATGTATTTTTATTCTAAAATGTTTATACATTTTGAGATAGTGGAGTTTTTATTTCCATGAGCTGTAAACCGTAATCATCAAGATGAAAGCAAAAAGGGTTTGAAATGCTTTGCTTTGTGTAATGAATCTAGAATATATCAAAGATTCACTTTTTGAATTAAATTACATTATTTATTTATTTAACTTCACCACAATATTCTATTTATTAAAGAATCATCTGTATTTACTTTATATTTTTTATCACATGGAGAATTTATTATACATTTTCCTCCCAGAGTCACACTGTGGATCAGATGTCCCACCTGGTGCCAGAGAGCTGCAGAGACCTGGAAGCCTTGTTATTGTTGTGGAAGTCTGTATCTGTTGGCGTGGACTGACGTGGAAAAGTGTTCTCTCCTTCTGTTTACTTTGAGTTTTAAATATTGTCCATATTTGTATCATAGATCCATTTAAAAAAAGATTTGGTTTATGGTTGACTTGTAATAAATTCTATATATATTAGCACCCCCTGTCTTTACTACTTACCTCGAGTAGAGTGCGCCCTTAAGGCCATAGGTGAAGGCAAACTGCGCACCTGATAGGCCAGGGAAATAGTCTAAACAATCCAGTTGCTGATGGTGTGTTTAGAAGCGGGGAGCCCAGCCTTGGGGGACCCCAAACACACCAGCAACTGGTCTGCTTTCCTCCACCGGGAAGACCTCAGAGTGTAAATACTCAGTGCTCTGACAGGACAGAGCAGATGAAGTCTCCCGTCCTCCGCCGTCACATGAGGTGGGGGATGAAACGCCTGCAGCACCGTGGACCCTGCCAGTCTGGCCGGAACCTTAGGGACATAACCTGAACAAGGGTGCAGGATGGCCCTGACCCTCCCCGGGGCAAACTCCAGGCATCGGGGAGACACCGACAGTGCCTGGAGATCCCCCACCCTCCTCAGCCAGCGCTTCGAGAACCACTGCCAGGTCCCAGGTGGGAACCCTGGAACGAGTCACGGGTCTCATCCTCCGGGCTCCACGGAGGAAGCGCAGGACCAGCGGAAGCCTCCCCAAGGCCCCATCACTCAGAGGGGTGTGGAATGCTGCAATGGCACAATTACCGAGCAGGTAACTGGGTCCACCGCCCGTTCTCTGCACCAGGTGGTGAACACATTCCACTTTAGGCCGTACATCCTTCTCGTGGATGGGGCTCTGGAGCTGAGCAGCGTTTCGACTGCTCCTGTCGTCACACCCGCCTCTAAGAACTGCGCCCCCTCAGGGGCCAGACCCATAGCTGCCACAGGGCGGGGTGCAGGTGAAAGATCTGGCCCTCCACCTGGGACAGCAGGTCTCTCCTCAGAGGGACCTGCCAGGGCGGGCCCTCGAGGAGCAATATTAAATCCGAGAACCACACTCGTGCCGGCCAAAACGGGGCTACTAGTAGTAGGCTGACGCCGTCCTGTCGGACCCGCTCCAGAGCCCCCGGGAGCAGAGCGACTGGGGGAAACGCATACAGACGCCGCCTCGGCCACGTCTGTACCATGGCATCCAGCCCTAGTGGGGTTGGGGGTGATAGGGAGAACCACAGGGGACAGTGTGCTGTCTCTCGGGACGCAAACAAGTCCACGTCTATGGGGCCGAACTCTTCGCATAATAACTCCACCACCTCAGGGTGGAGTCTCCATTCCCCGGGCCTCAACCCCTGTCTCGACAGCAGGTCTGCTCCTTGATTCTGGGTCCCAGGGATGTACATCGCTCTGAGGGACAGCAGTCTCTCCTGGGACCACAGGAGGATCCGATGTGCCAGTTTGCATAATGGGCGCGAGCGCAGACCCCCCTGGTGATTCAAATAGGCCACCACCGCCGTATTGTTGGTCCTGACAAGGACGTGGCGACTGCGGAGAGCGGGCAGAAAACTCCTCAGAGCTCTGAAAACCGCCAACATTTCCAGGCAATTTATGTGCCAAGAGAAATGATGCTCCTCCCAGGAGCCTCTCGCGAAGCGGTCGTCCATGACCGCGCCCCATCCCGTGAGTGAGGCGTCTGTTGAAATAATTGTTCGGCGACAGATTGCTCCCAACACAGGACCTTGGGACAGTAACCAAGGCTTCCTCCATACGGACAGGGAACGAAGGCATCCGCTCGTAACCCGTATCAGACGGAGCGGATTTCCCCTCAGGGAGAATCCCTTGGATTTTAGCCACCACTGCAGGGCTCTCATGTGCAGTAGTCCGGAAGGTATTATACTGGACGCTGCTGCCAGAAGAGCCAACACCCTCTGAAAGTGTTTCACAGTGATGGCGCGGCCTAACTGCACTCTGGTCACTGAGGATAAAATGGACTTGATGCGTGCGGGAGACAGGTGGGCCCGCATCATCGTTGAGTCCCACACCACCCCTAGGAACGCAGTCCGTTGGGCGGGTGTCAGCACGCTCTTCTTCGCGTTGAGCCGCAGCCCCAAATGCTGAAGGTGGGCGAGGACGACATCTCGATGCCGAACCACTAACTCTCGAGACTGGGCCAGGACGAGCCAGTCGTCGATGTAGTTCAGTATGCGGATGCCCTGGAGCCTCAACGGAGCCAGAGCTGCATCCATGCATTTGGTGAACGTGCGGGGAGATAGTGCTA
>NC_060160.1:30800599-30805763 GCF_021292245.1 Micropterus dolomieu | reverse complement strand
TAAAGAAAGAACATCTTTTTCTTCTGTTCTCTACTTGTTATAGTTACACAGTATTAGGGGTGTGGGCTGTATTAAAAGTATCCACTGTTCTCCCATGCTCTAACACACAGTAACGATGAAATGTGTGCTGTTCTCACATTCTTCCTCTGTATGTACACATAAACAACAAGGCAGGGAAATATAAAAGGAATTTATTTTATTGTTTGGGTACATTATTGTTCAGTGTACATGTTCACATCTGAAACAAACTTTACGTGCTTGATAACTCTCCCACCCCGCAGACATCTACACGTCAATACCGATTTATATTCATAGCGGCAAGTGCTATGTAGCTCCACATAGGGGACACAGGAAGTGACATATAGCACATTCATGCGGCGTCGGAACCGCTTAGGAAATTCACAGCCGCACCGGCAGAGCTCCAGAACGTGCAACTCGGCCGGCTCACGCGCGGACGCGCTTACAAGTGCGAGGGCCCGCCCAACGCTGCTTGCAGCTTTAATTTCAACTTGAAATTTCTCAATCATGTCCAGAAATTTCACCCAGATTACATAAATTATGCTATATGTTAAGAAAAAAAACTCCTTCACAACCCTAGAGATATTTGTATCAATAAAGAAGAACACCTCTGTGGAATCTCAGAGGACCGGATGATAGTTCAGACAGTTCGAAACTACAGTGGCTTTCTGCAGACTCTGAATCAGTGACATAAGACAAAAGGAGGCCGTGCTATTACCTCAGGCCTTGAACCTTGGCACAGCAATCCCAAGCACAGCTGTCTTGGACCCAGCTCTTTTGTTTGCGTACCCATTATTTGTAGATCCCTGAGCATCACAGCCATGTTCCCATAGCCAGACCACCTGCAACAATTAAAAATGCCTCTGCAGCTTGCTGGCTCAGTGGGGCTCTGATCAACACAGCATTATAATAAAGAGAAGGGGAGTTATTTTACAAAGGCTGTAAAAGGGGATCTCGTTTCACTCTAATCAAGTGGAATAAATCATACACAAAAAATATTTTCTCCATTAATTAGAAAAACTAGTTTTTCATTAAATATTTCTTCACTTTGATGGTTTGATGTTAATCCATGTAGTAAGTATGGTCCAGGTGGTATGGTACCATAGGTATTATAATAGGGCTGGGCAAGTTAACGCCTTATTTTTTCATAAACGCATAAATTAATTAACACAAACAATTATTTTATCGCACGTTAACGCAGTTTGTATTATTAGTAGCCTTAGAGACTTAATCAGGGTGTCATGTGATCAAGTTAGTCTGGAGAGAAGGATTTGGAAGACCAGAATTTCTTTTGTAAACTGCTGCCAGTCATGTATATTTATCTCCATAAGCACAAAAAGGCACCAAAATGTAGCCACATGCCTTTTCTCCCTCAAATTGTCAAAATCTTTCTCAGTGGAGGTTTTTTATCTCTGATCCTTAACTGATTGGAAAGTCTGAGTTTTTTTTTTTTTGTCCTGTCCTGCCCAGCAGCCTGGAGTATGATGACCTGGATACCATATTGTGCCAGACAGATTTTACTTTAACAAGAGAGTATTAATATACTCCTTTGTCTGTTTTATTATTAATTTAATTATGTATTGATTTGTCACCGGGCCGGACAGGGGGCACAAACAGACAGCACAGAGAAAGGACAAGACCTGTAAGAGAAGGGGGATGGACAGCGAAAGCCAGCGGAGAGAAACACCATCAGCAAGTCCCAGCCCGGCAGCAAACGCGCCACACAGGTCACCGTGCACCCAATAAAAGTCCGCTGTCCCCCCAACCACCGGAAAAAACTAAGGCCGCCGGCGCCAGCCGACATCCTCCATGCCCAGCACGCTCCCTGGCCGCCGTGCAACACCAGCCAAACCAGCAACGAGGCAAAATCAACCAGCTTAGCTGCATGCCACTACCAACACACCCACCCATCAAGGGCCAAGAACTCCAGGCACACTAATTCTTTAACTTGCTATATCTTCCTCCCTTTGGAGTTTGAACACACTCGTTGCTGACGTACTGCAGTAAGCGTGTTGACTCATTTCCATTTTCGGTGCTTGTGCATTGTTAGTGTGTTGTGCTGCTCTCGCTAAATATCAATTAAATTTGTTAGATTACAGCGGCCAACTGTCGCCTAAACACTTATTCTTACAGTAATTTTGCCTAAGCACTCACAGTTCTTTCTATCTTTTAGTGACTGCTGTTCAATCTCATAGTTTGAAAGTTTTGGTAGCTAACACTACAGTACTTTAGATTAGCCGTTAGCGACATTAGCTCAGTAGCTAGCGATGGCTTCTTCTTCTCCCTCTCGCTCTCCTACTTTCTCCTGCTTGGTGTGTCAGATGTTCAGTTACTCCCCTGCCTCCTTTGGCGGTAATGGTAGGTGTAACAAGTGTAGTTTATTTGTAGACATGGTGGTGAGGCTCAGTGATTTAGAAGTCCGGCTCCGCACCTTGGTAGATAAGTGTTTAGCTACTGTAGCCAGTCCCCGTTAGTCGGTGCGGAACAGCCTGAGTTAGCCTGTGGTAGCCGTCCCACGGCATCCCCTGAGCAGCCAGTAAGGGGTGACTGGGTGACTGTCCGAAGGAGGAATAGTTGTAAGCATTCAAAGCCCACGGGTCATCACCAACCTGTTCAACCTGATTTTCCCCACTCAGCGACACACCCGCTGAGAAACCAACTCTGATCATTGGCAGCTCTATTTTGAGAAACGTGAAGTTAGTGAAGCCAGTGGCCATAGTTAAGTGCATCCCTGGGGCCAGAGCGGGCGACATTGAGTCTTATTTGAAACTGCTGGCTAAGGATAAACGTACATACACAATACAGTAAGATTGTTATTCAAATCGGCGGTAATGACTCCCAGTTAAGCCAATCGGATGTCACTAAGATTAATGTTGAGTCGGTGTGTACATATGCAAAAACAATGTCGGACACTAGTTTTCTCTGGACCCCTGCCAAATCTGACCAGTGATGATATGTATAGCCGCATATCGTCATTCCACCGCTGGTTGTTGAGGTGGTGTCCAGAAAACGATGTGGGCTTTGTACATCATTGGCAGACTTTCTGGGGAAGACCTGGTCTGATTCAGAGAGACGGCATCCATCCCACTTGGGAAGGAGCAGCTCTCATTTCTAGAAATTTGGCCAAGTTTATTAGTGGACCAAATCCATGACAACCCAGAGTTGAGACCAGGAGGCAGAGTCGCAGTCTAACACACTTCTCTGCCCTTCTATTTCAGCAGTGACTCCACACAAAACCCTACGCAGAGTCGCAGTCCATCAGCTCTAAATTCATTATCAAGTTAAAAATATGCTGGATTACTGCAATTTCCCATAATCAGGCTGCTCGAAAAAGTCCATTAAGACTCTTCAGCTGATCCAGAATGCTGCAGCACGTGTTCTGACAGGAACCAGGAAAAGAGATCACATTTTCCCTGTCTTAGCTTCTCTGCATTGGCTTCCAGTAAAATCCAGAATAGAATTTAAAATCATTCTTCTCACCTCAAAGCTCTTAATGGTCAGGTACCATCTTATCTTAAAGAGCTCGTAGTACCTTACTACCCCACCAGAGCACTGCGCTCCCAGAATGCAGTTCAATGTTGTTCCTAGAGTCTCCAAAAGTAGAATGGGAGCCAGAGCGTTCAGCTATCAAGCTCCTCTCCTGTGATCAACCAGGTTCCAGCTTGGGTTCAGGAGGCAGACACCATCTCTACATTTAAAAGTAGGCTTGAGACTTTCCTCTTTGCTAAAGCTTATAGTTAGGGCTGGCACAGGTGAGTCCTGAACCATCCCTTAGTTATGCTGCTTTATTTCCCATGATGCAAGCTCCTCCCTCCTCTTCTTTCTCTCTGGATGCAACCTCTTTCCCATAGTCTTGTACTTTCTCGTCCCTCTCCTCTCTCCTCCTATCACTTCCTGCAGATGTTTTATTTTTATTATTTATTTATTTGAATAGGTAGATTATTACATAAAAAACAATCCGATGCCTGTATCACAGTGTTTATAGCCGTGGCTAATTCGCAACACCTGTCCCTAGAAGGGCTTTTAACAGTTAAAATAATGAAAGAATAAAAATTTACAGTGAATACAATAAAATGTCCAGAAACCAGTTAGCACCAATAAAAGTTAGTGTAGTAAATAAACACATTCACTTGAGCTCACACAGATGCACATCTCACATACACACAGATATACATTTCATATGTTTTTCATATGTATTTTTGAAGGTGGACAGTTTAATTAAAGTCTTTATATTTGTAGGAAGACAGATTGGCTCCTTTAACAGAAAAAACATTTTGGGCAAAAGATGTTTTGCGAAATGGAACTTCTCCACATGTAGCAGCTCTTGTTGATCTGGAGGGTTCCAGCCTGTTCACAAATTTACAAAGTGGCTCAGGTGCAAGTCCAGTCCTTTATATGTCTAAGATTAACAAAATTAACAAAGTTTAAGATTTTATGTTTACTTAAAATGTAACAGTGATGGAATCGAATGGGCTTTTTATCTAAAATTATTAGGGCACGGTTATAAAGCCTCTCTATAGGCTTTAGGGTAGTTTGGCTGGTATGGGACCAAACAGTGGTGCAGTACAACAGATGGGACAGGATCATAGTGTTCGGAAAAAGACATTCAAATGTCAGACAGCTCCTGAACATTCTAATTTTAGAGGAATTCTCATTTGCTGTTGACAATATGTTTAAGTTGCAACTATTGGGCTCGCTCGATCTGAAAATTCAGTAGCAAGATCTTGTACGGATTTAATGAAAAAATTGATTAAAAGCGTTAGCAACTTGAAAGTCATATTTAGGGCCCGAGCACGATCGTGCGAGGTCCCTATTGAATCTGCTCGGATTATTAGGGCCCGAGCACGACCGTGCGAGGTCCCTATTGAATCTGCTCGGATTATATTTTTTTTTTTTTTTTTTTTTTTTTCTGCAAAGTAGGCCCAAATGACATGGCCTAAACATACTCGAAAACTCACCAAAATTTGCAAACATGTCAGAACCGGTGAAAAATTTCGTATTCTACAAGTTTCGCACATGGGCGTGGCAAAATGACTCGCTAGCGCCACCTTGAAAATTGGAAATGATTAGCCCCTCGTTCACGTTCAACCTACATGTACGAAATTTTCTGGGGACATGTATCGTATCAAGACGCACAAAAAAGCCT
>NC_060160.1:30797199-30800499 GCF_021292245.1 Micropterus dolomieu | reverse complement strand
GTTACACAGTATTAGGGGTGTGGGCTGTATTAAAAGTATCCACTGTTCTCCCATGCTCTAACACACAGTAACGATGAAATGTGTGCTGTTCTCACATTCTTCCTCTGTATGTACACATAAACAACAAGGCAGGGAAATATAAAAGGAATTTATTTTATTGTTTGGGTACATTATTGTTCAGTGTACATGCTCACATCTGAAACAAACTTTACGTGCTTGATAACTCTCCCACCCCGCAGACATCTACACACCAATAATGATTTATATTCATAGCGGCAAGTGCTATGTAGCTCCACATAGGGGACACAGGAAGTGACATATAGCACCTTCATGCGGCGTCAGAACCGCGTAGGAAATTCACAGCCGCACCGGCAGAGCTCCAGAATATGCAACTCGGCCGGTTCACGCGCGGACGCGCTACAAGTGCGAGGGCCCGCCCAACGCTGCTTGCAGCTTTAATTTGATGTTAGTTCTTTGAGTTGTTTCCTACTGGATTTATTTAACCAATTAACATTAGTATCTCTATAAATAAGAACCTCACTGTTAGGTTTAAAAGATTTGAAAATTTTGATAGAAAGTTTGTAGGCAACTAGATGCAAATGCTCTGTACTTGTATAGAGCCTTTCTAGTCTTTTCGACCACTCAAAGCGCTTTTACACTACATCTGCATTCACCATTCACAGTACTCAAACAGAAACTAACATTCACACACATTCATATACTGGCGGAACAGCCACCCGCTCTACCTCCTGAGCCACAGCCGCCCCTAGAGGGTGGGTTATACACCACAAGGATGTTAAACATCATGCGTGGGGATAAAGCAACATTTACACATAGACTTTCAATTGATAGAGATTCATCTAATTGGACTTCCTTGGTCTTACAGTAGTCTTTAATGTAAACCAGAACTCCTCCTCCTCTACCAGTAACCCTGTCCTTTCTGTAGCACTTATATCCAGGCACATGTATCATTGAGGTGGGGATTTTATCATACAGCCATGTTTCACCTATACACAAATAATCAAGATTGGAACCAAGTAGCAGAATTCTAATTTCATCAATAACCCTAGGCTTTACTGTAGGATCCCAGATTATTTTCGCATGATTTACTGTCTGGAAAAAAAAATATTGTCTCTGCTTTATTATTGCTTGTGACTGCAAAGTTTTTACATTGTGTAAAAATAGTGTCCCTGTTTGTTTGCTTATACTTGGCTTTATGAGTTGTATTGACTTTACTCTTAGTATAGTCAGTCTTACGGCCTCTGGATCGTTGCATACACAGTGATTTTAAATCCATCTCCAGTGTGGCCTGTGTGTTCCAATCTTCAGGAGTGAATAGTAGATGGTAAAACGGCCATATCCAATGTTGTTCAAGTATGGCGTGTGGCATAGAGGACTGTCAGGCTCGTTTTGTGGAATCCTTAGGACAAATGATCCAAATGTTAGCAGCAATAGAAGCCACACCAAACTGGTGAGTAGCTGGTCTGCACGCTGACGCTGTTTGTTTGCTGTTGTTTGTCCTTCTTACTTGCGGCTTCTGGTATATTGACATATTCACGTATTTGCTGCTTATTAATCTTGGTGTCAGTAAATCTATCAGAGTGCATGAAATTGCCAGATTTTAAAGGCAAAAACAGGAGGAGCATGGAGCCCAACCAACCGTGCGCCATCTAGCTCTGGAGTCTGGATCTGTGGTTGTGAGTCACCTGCTGCCCCCTGTTCCTGTTCAACACCCTCTGTTCAGAATCAGAATCAGAAGGAGCTTTATTGCCAAGTACCCAGGTCAAAAAGAAGTGCTCTTAAAGCCACTGAAAATATAGTTGAAATTCACATAGTATGCTTATAGTACATTCATACTTCTAACATGCTTACTACAAGCTCAAAAAAATAAAGGGAACACTAAAATAACACATCCTAGATCTGAATGAATGAAATAATCTCATTAAATACTCCTTTCTTTACATAGTTGAATGTGCTGACAACAAAATCACACAAAAATTATCAATGGAAATCAAATTTATCAACCCATGGAGGTCTGGATTTGGAGTCACACTCAAAATCAAAGTGGAAAACCACACTACAGGCCGATCCAACTTTGATGTAATGTCCTTAAAACAAGTCAAAATAATGCTCAGTAGTGTGTGTGGCCTCCACGTGCTTGTATGACCTCCCTACAATGCCTGGGCATGCTCCTGATGAGGTGGCGGATGGTCTCCCGATCTCCTCCCAGACCTGGACTAAAGCATCCGCCAACTCCTGGACAGTCTGTAGTGCAACGTGGCGTTGGTGGATGGAGCGAGACATGATGTCCCAGATGTGCTCAATTGGATTCAGGTCTGGGGAACGGGCGGGCCAGTCCATAGCATCAATGCCTTCCTCTTGCAGGAACTGCTGACACATTCCAGCCACATGAGGATCTCATCTCGGTACTTAATGGCAGTCAGGCTACCTCTGGCGAGCACATGGAGGGCTGTGCGGCCCCCCAAAGAAATGCCACCCCACAGCATTACTGACCCACCGCCAAACCGGTCATGCTGGAGGACGTTGCAGGCAGCAGAACGTTCTCCATGGCGTCTCCAGACTCTGTCACATCTGTCACATGTGCTCAGTGTGAACCTGCTTTCATCTTTGAAGAGCACAGGGCGCCAGTGGCGAATTTGCCAATCTTGGTGTTCTCTGGCAAATGCAAAACATCCTGCACGGTGTTGGGCTGTAAGCACAACCCCCACCTGTGGACGTCGGGCCCTCATACCACCCTCATGGAGTCTGTTTCTGACCGTTTGAGCAGACACATGCCCATTTGTGGACTGCTGGAGGTCATTTTGCGGGGCTCTGGTAGTGCTCCTCCTGCTCCTCCTTGCACAAAGGCGGAGGTAGCGGTCCTGCTGCTGGGTTGTTGCCCTCCTACGGCCTCCTCCACGTCTCCTGATGCACTGGCCTGTGTCTTGGTAGCGCCTCCATGCTCTGGACACTACGCTGACAGACACAGCAAACCTTCTTGCCACAGCTCGCATTGATGTGCCATCCTGGATGAGCTGCACTACCTGAGCCATGCTACCACCAGAGTGAAAGCACCGCCAGCATTCAAAAGTGACCGAAACATCAGCCAGGAAGCATAGGAACTGAGAAGTGGTCTGTGGTCACCACCTGCAGAACCACTCCTTTATTGGGGGTGTCTTGCTAATTGCCTATAATTTCCACCGTTGTCGATTCCATTTGCACAACAGCATGTGAAATTGATTGTCAATCAGTGTTGCTTCCTAAGTGGACAGTTTGATTTCACAGGAGTGTGATTGACTT
>NC_060160.1:30763388-30797179 GCF_021292245.1 Micropterus dolomieu | reverse complement strand
CTGGTAGCGCCTCCATGCTCTGGACACTACGCTGACAGACACAGCAAACCTTCTTGCCACAGCTCGCATTGATGTGCCATCCTGGATGAGCTGCACTACCTGAGCCACTTGTGTGGGTTGTAGACTCCGTCTCATGCTACCACTAGAGTGAAAGCACCGCCAGCATTCAAAAGTGACCAAAACATCAGCCAGGAAGCATAGGAACTGAGAAGTGGTCTGTGTTCCCCACCTGCAGAACCACTCCTTTATTGGGGGTGTCTGGCTACTTGCCTATAATTTACACCTGTTGTCGATTCCATTTGCACAACAGCATGTGAAATTGATTGTCAATCAGTGTTGCTTCCTAAGTGGACAGTTTGATTTCACAGGAGTGTGATTGACTTGGATTTACATTGTGTTGTTTAAGTAATCCCTTTATTTTTTTGAGCAGTGTATATTAAAGATATTCTCCTGAGGTTTAACAATCTTCTCAAAAGTATACTTTGAATAAATTGGTAATAAATATATACTTCATTAAACTTTTAATAAATATGCTGAAATAAAAGTATATTTTTTACAACATTTTAGTCTATTTATTAAAAATATATTTATTTAACTCTTAGTAAATACTATTTAGGTGTACTTTGTGGAAGTACATTGTTAAATAATTACACTTTTAGTGGGTTAAAATATATATTTATGCCAAACATGCTTCATTGTGTAGGCTACTGCAAAATATTGTAATTATTTCTGTAATTGCCACATGATTTCCAGAAGTATGATTTTTAAAACTTTTTTTTAACATTAAAATATATGTTTCACAAGCATTTTATTTCCTTTTTTTCATTGCTTTTCTTTATTTAAATTTTTTTGATCAGGTAAATAGCTAATTGAGATCAGAGACCTCTTTCATAAGGGTAACCTGGCCTAGATGGAAGCAGCACATGTTGTTAACTTAACAAACAACAACATATAGAAATAAGCATACTTTAAATCATAATGTAGTTATACCATAGACTGTATATTAGAAAGAGTTATTGATTCTGTGTGTAAACGGTAAACATGTGTACGGTACAGAGGGGCCAAGTGTGCCCTCCCGCCCAGCCCACTAGCACAGTGCATTCAACCTGACCAATCAGAATCAAAGTTTTCAAATCCACGACCCAATCACACAACGTGAAAGTCCGCTTCACGAAAGTTAACGTGTGAACTGTCGTTGAGAGGGGGGAGGTTTTTCTGGCAAGAAATAATTTAGTTTCTCAGGTTTCCTTTGTTTTACTTTACCGACTTGGCGAAGGTGGACACCAGTAACGGTAACACGAGTAACGCGTTACAAAAGAAACGCAATTAACGTTACAGTAATGTATTGCTTTTTGCTGCACGGCAGTTTTTAATGTTACCAAAATTTCGGGAACAATCAACAATCTCAGTAACCTGTTGCTGGAATTTTATGCATGAGATTATAACAAGGCAGGCCTGTGCATGTGTGTGTATGAACCTTCAATTCTGCTTTTGCACTGTTAAAATGACCAGTGAGGTCAAAATGCAACTATGTTGCTGTCTGTGTGCTAAATAATAGGTTCACATTTTTATAGTCTACCTTAATACTCACATGTCCGTGTTTACAGTAAGTTATTGGTTACTGTAATATATAGTCTGTAAAGCCATCACCACAGTTGTCATTTTTGTATGAATTCATTCATTCTAAAGTTCAGCTGAAGCTACTATGAATCATCAGCTAAGCATCTGTGTTAGACTATTCAAAAGTGTACATCTTCTAAAGGTACACTGTTTTTTAGAGATTTCACTTCACTGCAACCACGGAGGGGGAATTATTACAGTGACCAATAACTCTGTTATAACTGCAATGTTAAAATGTACATGGTTATGTGATAATTGTTTTAAGACGTGCTTGAAATAATGTTTTTATGTACTGCAATACCTGGCCACACGATATAATAGCTTGTGATGTTATGTAAAATACTGCTCAACTATGTCCATTTGTATGGTCATAGGTCCTGTATTCAGCTTTTAAATACATTATATAACGCTCCTTGGCCTAGCCAATAAAGATAGCTATGTTAACTTTAGAATGGGCCTACAGCTGTTGAAGATAGCACGCTGTTCATAACTGGTAGTCAATAGGTGCGTTCGAGATGACTGCGGCTGACTTTCGCCGATTTGATAGGCTAGTCTAATGTGAGATGCAGGCGACTGCGGGGGTGGGGTATAAAAACAGCGCCGTCAGACACAATCTACCTCCGGTAGACTACGTGAGCTTACTGTGAGCTTAGAACAATGATCAGGCAAAAGGTGGTTGCAAGTTTGTGCAGCCAGAGAAAAACAACCGCGTGCGCCAGACTTGGCGCCTGCCACCGCCTTGCTCCCACAAGGTAATGTTGTGTCATGGTGATGTGACATCATGGTGACATTTTGCAGCGCCGGGTGTTATGACAAATTCTGCCTGCCTGCTGAGAATTAGATGCACCTCACTTGTGGTAATGCCCTTTTATGCTGAGTAAAGAGGTGGACGCAAATCTCGGCAGGTAAATTAGCCTACATCATCTGTTCTGCCAAATTATGCATCCACCTGTATAGGACCTTTTAAGACACTTTGCTGTCCTCATTGATCAACTGCGGTTATCACCACATATTTATTGCTAAATCTCAAGGAATGCTGCTTCGACTAACTGTAGCTAATAAAATATCAACAGCTCTAAACTACTCTAAACTTTCAAGAAATATTTCGAATCATTTACCCCACAAAAAAAATTATAGCGTTTAAAAGCATTATTTGGAAGTGCATGCAATTCTCGGCAGGCAAGCGAAATATCACATATCGCATATCACCTGCTAATGTCGCCCCCTCTCCCGCCACATTTACACTGTCATTCTGTGCGAAACACTGCACATGAACTTAAACAGTTAGCATCAGAACAGTTGGACATGATGTCATATTGTGTTTCAGCAACTTTAAACAAAATAAAAAATCTGACAAGGGTTGTTAATTAATTACAAGTAATATTGCTTTGATATAGACAAAATAATTCCTTTTCCCTTCCACAGATTCTGTGTGATAATGCAGTTTCCGCATATGGTGTCAGAACTGGGACGGCTTGCCGTGAGGTCATCTGAGTCGGGCCCAGAGTCTGAACCGTATGAGCGACCACCATGGGTAACATTAATGATGGGATGTGTATAGTGTGCTTTTCAGTAATACTGATCATATGTCATCATTTTACTGATTTTATTTTTATTTGAAGGTATTTTTGTCAAGATGTGATAAATGCTGGTGTACCTTTTAATGTACAGGAATTTATTTTTGTAATGTACAAAATGAAAGTTTTTTAGTTATCTGTATGTGTGTGTGTTGTAAAATCCTTTTTTTTTTTTTACATTTTTTTATTATTATGCTAAAAGGGCATTTTGCAAGATATTTTTAACGCATTAAAAATGCATTATTCTCATACTGAATGGTTTCATAAAGCAGCTTCCCAAGATTAATAGTGGCTCTTGGAGTATACTAGTAATAAATTACTATTATGCTGAAATGCTAATAAAAATGTTCAGGGAACACATTTAAAATATATTTAAACTGTTCTTCAAGTATAGCACAAAAGGGTATTTAAAGTTAAATTTAAAGAAGTATATTTAAATTACAGCAAAGGTACTTAAAATAGGTCCATTTTAACACAACTAAGTATATTAAAATATATTGCAATTATCTTAAAGTTGACTTTAAGTATTTCCAAAATAAATTTAATATACGCTTAGTATAGTACAATTAAAATATGATAAGTACATCCAAAAAAAGTGCTACTTAAGTATATTTCTTTTTCACTTGGGTAGTGTTTTACACATACGAGGAATTTGCTGTGGTGATAACGTGCTACACGTAGACAAACATTCAGTCAACATAAATAAATGTAGAAATATATAAATATGGAATGGAAGAATAACGTTGCAGATATATACATGTGCATTATTCTGGGTCTGTGCCGTGCATAAGTAACGCAACGGAAGAGAATATTGTGCACATATAAATATATAAACTGACAACATAAAAATATACAACAACAAAGATCAACAATCAACAACAAATATGTGCGACGTGCCAGGTCTGAGCCCGACACGAGATGAAACGGCATTTACATGTGCAGAGACATTTGTATCATTTGCAATGGGGGAGTGTCAGTAGGGGACCCGGGCCTTGTTAATGAGGCTAGTTGTAGACAGGAAGAAACTGTTTTTGTAGTGAGAAGTTTTGGTCCCGATGGACCGCAGCCTCATGCCAGAGGGGAGAGTCTGAAACAGTTTGTGTCCGGGGTGGGAGGGGTCAGCTGCAATCTTTCCTGCTCGCCTCAGAGTCCTCGAGGCGTACAGGTCCAGAAGAGAAGGAAGATTGCAACCAATCACCTTCTCTGCAGAGCGAATGATACGCTGCAGCCTGCCCTTGTCCCTGACAGTGGCAACAGCGTACCAGATGATGATGGAGGAAGTGAGGATGGACTCAATGATGGCGGTGTAGAAGTGCACCATCATTGTCTTTGGCAGGCTGAACTTCTTCAGCTCCCGCAGGAAGTACATCCTCTGCTGGGCCTTCTTGGAGAGGGAGGTGATGTTTAGCTCCCACTTGAGGTCCTGGGAGATGATGGTGCCCAGGAAGCAGAAGGAGTCCACAGTGGTGACTGGGGAGTCACACAGGATGATGGGGGAGGGTGGGGCTGGGCTCTTTCTAAAATCCACGACCATCTCCACTGTCTTCTGAGCGTTAAGCTCCAGACTGTTCTGGCTGCACCAGGTCACCAGATAGTCGATCTCCCACCTGTAGGCGGTCTCATCCCTGCCTGAGATGAGACCAATGAGGGTGGTGTCATCCGCAAACTTCAGGAGCTTGACAGACTGGTGACAGCTGTTGGTGCAGCATTGAGGGGAACCGGTGCTGATGGTCCTGGAGTCAGAGACATGTTTTCCCAGCTTCACGTGCTGCTTCCTGTCCGTCAGGAAGTCAGTTATCCACCTGCAGGTGGAGTCAGGCACGTTCAGCTGAGAGAGCTTGTCTGCAGCAGGGCCGGGATGATGGTGTTAATAGCAGAGCTGAAATCCACAAACAGGATCCTGGCGTAGGTTCCTGGGGAGTCCAGGTGCTGGAGGATGTAGTGAAGGGCCATGTTTACTGCATCATCTACAGACCTGTTGACTCTGTAGGCGAACTGCAGGGGGTCCAGAAGTGGGTCTGTAATGGATTTTAGGTGGGACAACACAAAGCGTTCAAAGGACTTCATAACCACAGAGGTCAGGTGGAGGCTTTGAAGCAGGCTGGGACATGGCATGTCTCCAAGGGGGTGTTAAAAATGTCTGTGAATACTGGAGACATCTGATCAGCACAGTGCTTCAGGGTGGATGGGGAGACAGAGTCAGGCCCAGCTGCTTTGCGGGGTTTATGCCTCCTGCAAAGACCGTTGACTTCCCTCTCTGTGATGGAGAGAGGAGGGGAGGGGAGGGGGTGGAGCTGGCCAGCTCTGAGGACGAAGGGGAAGAAGTAGTAGACTGAGGCTAAAGCTGAGCGGAGGAGTCACAGGGGATGGTGTCCGATTGACTCTCAAAGCGGCAGTAGAACTGGTTCAGCTCATTTGCCAGGTGAGAATTTATGGAGTGGAGGACCTTGGGTTTATAGTTTGTGATCTGTCCAAACCCCCTCCAGACAGAAGTGGTGTCGTTTGCAGAGAACTGGTTCTTTAGTCTCTCTGAGTACAATCGTTTAGCTTCTCTCACCTCCCTGCTAAACCTGTACTTTAACACCCTGCACCCGGCCCTGTCACTACTTCTAAATGCCCCCTCCTTTTCCAACCTTAGCTGTCTGAGTTTAGCTGTAAACCAGGGTTTGTCATTGTTATAACTCACCCTGGTCCGTGTTGGAATGCAGCTGTCCTCACAGAAGCTGATGTAGGACGTCACAGCCTCTGTAAACTCATCCAGATTGTTGGTAGCATTCTTGAAAACATCCCAGTCAGTGCAGTCCAAACATGCCTGGAGGTCCTCAACAGCTTCACTAGTCCACTTCTTTGATGTCCTCACTACAGGTTTACAGAGCTTTAGTTTTTACCTGTAAGCGGGAATCAGATGGTGATCAGAATGTCCCAGTGGAGCGTGTGTGACGGCGTGATAGGCACTGCTAACTGTGGCGTAGCAGTGATCCAAAGTGTTCCCCTCTCTGGTTGGACACTTTATAAACTGTCTGTATTTGGGGAGTTCTTGGCTGAGATTTCCCCTGTTAAAGTCACCGAGAACAATAACAAGGGAGTCCGGGTTTGTCTGCTCCACACACAGTATCCGGTCAGCCAGCATGCTCTGTGCGTCCTGAACATTGGTGTGCGGTGAGATGTAAACGCCAACCAGAGTGAATGAAGCAAACTCACGGGGGGAGTAAAGCAGTTTACAGTTAATGATAAGAAATTTCAGATTAGGTGAACAGTGCTGCTGAATCACTGTCACGTCGGTACACCAGCCATTGTTAATATAAAAACAGACACCTCCACCTTTTGTTTTTCCTGGAGAGTTGTGTAGCGGTCCGCTTTGTACAGTTGGAAGCCTGCCAGCTGCAGCACGGAGTCCGGTATCAGTTCACACAGCCAGGTCTCCGTGAAGCACAGAACAGAAGATGAATAAAAGTCTCTTTTTTTCCCCACCAGAAGCTGAAGTTCATCCAGTTTGTTGCACAGTGAGTGTACATTGGAGAGAAATATTGCCGGTAACGGTGTGCGGAGTCCCCGCTGGCGAAGACGCATAAGCAACCCAGTTTCTGCCTCTTAAAAGGAAGTTTTTCCTTGCCTCTGTCGCCTAGTGCTGCTCTTGGTGGGAACTGTTGGGTTTCTGTAAATATCATCACAAAGTATGGTCTAGACCTGCTCTTTTATGAAAAGCGCTGTGAGATAACTGTTGTGATTTGGCGCTATATAAATAAATTTGAATTGAAAATAGAACGTTGGAGGTCTATGGTCAAGGTGTTTGGGTTGATCTTTTTCAGGTCCCTGTAGCAG
This sequence comes from Micropterus dolomieu, assembly GCF_021292245.1. Lineage (NCBI taxonomy): Eukaryota > Metazoa > Chordata > Actinopteri > Centrarchiformes > Centrarchidae > Micropterus > Micropterus dolomieu. Next base: position 30,790,160 of record NC_060160.1, on the reverse strand, counting down.
ATTGGACGCTTGTCTTTGGTGTGTGAGTAAAGGAGTGACAGCTCCATTGAGATGGCCTTGTGGTCAGACACACCCAGATCATATGCCAGAAGGTTGCTAAATGGGGGCGGATTTTGAAATGACCAGGTGGTCATTTGTGGGGAGTGTGTGGGGACATCGACATGCTGTTGGAGTTTGAGGCAGTCCAGTAGTTGCAGAAACTCAGCTGCAAAGTGGCAGGAGGGGTTGTCTACATGAATATCAATATCTCCAAGTATAATAATAATGGCAGAGGTGGTGCAGAGTGTTGTGAGAAGGTTGTGTATCTCTGAGATGAAGGCTGAGTTGGGTTTGGGTTTCTGGTAGATGAAGAGCATTGTCAGGGGGAAGGGGGGTTTACATTTAAATGCTAGGCATTCAGATGAGGACAGTGTAGGCAGGGGGAGGGGGGATAGCTCCAACTTCTGTCAGTGTATGACAGCTAGGCCGCCACCATGACCAGTGCTGCAGGCTCTCTTCAGGTAGCTGTAACTGGGGGGACAGACTTCATTAAACGCTGAGTAAACCCCTAGCTGGTGCCATGTTTCTGTCAGGCACATGAAGTCTAATCCCTTGTCCATGATGTGGTCTTTGTATGAAGGATGCTTTATTTGTGAGGGATTGTGTATTGAAAAGTTCTATTTTGAGTGTTGATGATGTGGTGAATCTCTTTAGAGGTCGTAGTACACTGGATACCACTCTATGTTTTGTGGCCTGCTTGGTGTGGAGAGATCTTGCTATGTTTCCCGTGTTGCTAGCACCGAGAGCGACACTGCTCTGATGACGCGGCAGACGTGCAACAGTGGTCCAGATGGATGGAATGTTTGAAGCAGTCTGGCCAGGCTGATGGTAAACAAGCTTTCGACGGGAACTTCTGTGGATGTAACACGGATGGCGTTGGAGTCCAAGTTCTTTGATGGCTGCAATGCATGTGGGAATGGAGCAGTTGTTGAGATTTAGCAGCTGTGGTATAGAGTACTTGAGCATCATGCTGATCGCCGAAAGTGTTAGCCTGGAGCTAGGCATTAGCCAAACACAGAGATGGAAGACTGTCAGGCACAGGGAGAAGATGGTCCATATCATGGTAGGAGGGTGCACGAGGCACGGAGGACTGGCTGGAGGCAGCTGACAGCTAGCTACCAACTGCAGAGGTATCGGCTTGAGGCAAAACCAGACCGGGACAGCTAGATTGCTGCCCTGTGAGTATACCTCGTAGTAGCAGCGCTGGAACGACGGAGAAATCCGGGTGTTCACACCACTGACAGCAGGAGTTGACCAACAATCCACTGATGTTGGAGATGTCAGTAGGTGAGTAAAGCCTTCAATTTCGTATCAATCTGTGCAAAAACTCACAAGGAAACACTGTTCAGAAAATATAAGCACAAGCAAAACAGTGCTGTGCCACACATTTGTGGTCATAGATTGCCCTCTATTGGTGCTTTGAAGCATAACATGTTACAACATATGTGATCAAACACAATGAAAGGAAAATGTTAACTAGTAATTTTAAGCACTATGCCTTAACAGTCTAGTGGTTAAGGCATTACCCTGCGGATTCAAAGATAGATGGTTTGAATCCCAGTTACAGCGTGTTAACTTCACTACTGACCTGGGGAAATACTGTTGTAAATAGATTTCATTTTTGACGGCCTAAACCTTCATGAAAACTTACAAAACTTTGAACACACGGCAGGCAGGTCAACAACTAACAGGAAGTTGGCCATTTTGGATTTAATTGTCACATTTGGCGATTTACACACACCACACTTTAATGAACTCCTCCTAGAGAATTAGTCCGTGCGACTTCAAGTTTTTTCTTCTTTTCTTCTTATCCCATCGATGATAACACGTTGTACAAATGGTGAGTTTTGGTTGACCAGGGGTGCCTGTGGCGTGAAATGGAATATCGATTCGCTACGAGACGAGAAGTTGTTGTAACTTAAGTGTACATGCTCACATCTGTACCAAACTTTATGTGATTGATAATGGTCCCGCCTCAACACATCTACATGCCAAAATTCAGTTATAGTCATAGTGCCACCTACTGGCAACAGGAAGTAAGCTCTGTGTGATATTCATCATGCGATTAAAATAACTTTTGATGTACTGGGACATAACGTATAGTTACTGGGTGCTCCTTTGCACCACATAGAGGACACAGGAAGAGACTTTTAAGAGACTTCTCTGCACTGGCCGTTATGCTTGAGTCACTAGTTAGTTAGGCTGGGCTAAAGCGGCAGCTTGTGTAGCGCTGTAGCTGATATTTGTTCTGCCACTTAATATGTCTGTGTGGAAACTCGGAATTTACATATGTAAATATAATATATGACATTATAGACTGCATTGTGCACCATTCTGAAAATCCTGTACCAAAATGCTACATGTATTCATTTAGCTGACGCATTTATCCAAAGTGACTTACAATTGCTTTACATGTCAGAGGTCGCACAACTCTGGAGTAACGAGCAGTTAAGTGCCTTACTCAGGGACACAATGGAGGATGTGTCACAGTGGGGAATTGAACCCAGGTCTCTCACACCACAGGCAAGGATCTTATCCATTGCGCCATCACCACCCCAATACTGTACACCCCTACTGACAAGCAATATTTCCAGCCTGCCTGTCCACACAATCAAACCCCAGCCGAACATATTTACTTTGACATCTAATGTCTAATTTTATTTTTCAGGTTATTTTGCAGATTCCAATCTGTCTGCATAAAATAATAAAATGTCAAATGTTGTTATGGATTATGTAATAATTATTAGTAATAATGCATTGTCATTATTACAATAAATATCATGGGAGACATGCAGATACTTTAGTCTGTAAATCCACACACTTCACTGATAACTTACTTCTTAGAGGGGGACCCCTCCCCCCCCACTGATACATCATAAGCATCATATATTTACTCAAAATACTGTTAAAATATCTTCTTCTGTTATACTGTATATTATATCATTAGATTATTATTCTTTATGCATAAATGTAGGCTAGTTGGTTGAGGTTTAACTATTTTGTATCAGACCAAAATTAATGATGTTTTTTATTTTGTAATTAATCAGCTGATTATTTTCTCCATTAATTGATTGTAATAAATTCTGAAAATAGTGAGAAATGTTGTCACAGTTACCCAGAGCCCTAAGTGACACCTTCACAATGCCTGTTTCATCAGTCCAAACCTCAAAATGATTTAAAATACATTACAATAAGCAGCAAATCTTCACATTTTTGAATCTGGAACCATGAAACAGTTGTCAATTAAATTTCCGTGAGTCAAACAGGTGATTAATATTATTGGCAACAAAAAGGTAACAGCAAGAAATCAAGTGACCAATAATGACTACTTTCCGACTTTTCCACGATTTTTTCCCCATTCAAGTGGATGGATGGAATGTTCAAAATGTCCTCATTTTCACCCTTTTCCAAGGTTTTTCAAGTGTTAACTACTCATTCATACTTTCAGCTAGAAACTCCATTCAAAATGGAAAAGATTCCACACCTTTCCTTCTGTCTTCGTATTATTCAACTTTCAAATCCTATTCAAACTCTTCAGTCTATTCAACTTTGAAACTTTGTTATAATGAAAGTCAATGAGAAAATCATTCAAACTCACTGATCTTCAACCTCTTCCCACCAATTCAAACATTCACGTAGAAACGCCATTCCACCTTTAAAACATTCACAAACCTTTGAACTCTTTCCAGTGAATTTAACTTTTTCACATCTCTTATACTTTTTACACAATGTCAATTCAAGTTTCATGTCGTTTTCAGCCTGTTTCTTGAGTTTATATGGGACGAAATGTTCGCAGCCAGAGTGAGAGGACCAACTGACACAGTGGAAATTCACTTCAAAATCTTCTTTAAAAATTGTTGCTGTATCTCCCACAGCTTTCACTCTACATACGTAATTTTTTCACAAGTTGTAGGAAAACTTGTTCTGCCACTCATGTACAACTTTGACAGCAAACAGACTTTCACAGCTGGTACAGTCGGCTTGAGAGTGAGAGGAGTCCCACTCAACTGCCGCATAGTCTCCCATAATAAAAAAGTGCTGCAGTTTCAGGAAAGAGGCAGAAAGGTGGACATCTCTATACTGCCGCTGTGAAGCCATTTTTGACAGTAGACAGACAAATCGCGGACATAATCTTCATGAGGATCTTATCTCTCTAACAATATGTTTACTTTGGCACTGAGAGTTACGGTCTGTTCTGTTCGGAGCTGTGCTCCAGGTTGAAACTCAATGAGATCAGCTGTCTAAGCCTGTCTAAGTCAGACAGCTTTTAGCATCGCCATGGAAACCTGGGAATGCTGGCTCAGCACACAGCTGATTGAGATGATGTCATGATGGAATGCAGACAACTCAGTAAACATGGCCCTTCACTACATCCTCCAGCACCTGGACTCTCCAGGAGACTACACCAGGATCCTGTTTGTGGACTCTGCCTTCAACAACATTATTCCAGCTCTGCTGCAGGACAAGTTCTCCCAGCTTATCATGCCTGCAGGTTTATCACAGACTTTCTGTCCAGCAGCAAGCAGCACGTGAACCTGGGAAAAGATGTTTCTGACTGCACAGGTTCCCTTCAAGGCCATGTTCTTTCCCCTCTGCTGTCCTCCCTGAACACCAACAGCTGAACCTCCACTCACCAAACCACCAAGCTCCTAAAGTGTGCAGAGGACACCACCTTCACTGGGCTCATCTCTTGTGAGGATCAGTCACCGCACAGGTGGGAGATTGACCATCTGGGGTCCTGGAGCAGCCAGATCAATCTGGACCTCAATGCTCTGAAGACAGTGGAGATGGGCGGGTATTCCAGGAAGAGGCCTGCTGCACCCATCCCCATCAATCTGTGCTGTAAAGCATTCACAACATATGTTCTTCTATCGATTCCGGAATTCTTTATTAGTGTGAATGCTGGAGGCAGTCCACCTTTCTCTCTGTCTCACAGTCAGTCTCACAGTCTTTTAGTCCACCTTTCTCTCTGTCTCACAGTCCGTCTCACAGTCTCACAGTCTTTTAGTCCACCTTTCTCTCTGTCTCACAGTCCATCTCACAGTCTCACAGTCATTTAGTCCACCTGTTTCTCTATCTCACAGTCTGTCTCACAGTCTTATAGTCCACCTTTCTGTCTGTCTCACAGTCTTATAGTCCACCTTTCTCTCTGTCTCACAGTCAGTCTCACAGTCTTTTAGTCCACCTTTCTCTCTGTCTCACAGTCCGTCTCACAGTCTTTTAGTCCACCTTTCTCTCTATCTCACAGTCCGTCTCACAGTCTTATAGTCCACCTTTCTCTCTGTCTCACAGTCCGTCCGCCAGTCTTTTAGTCCACCTTTCTCTCTGTCTCACAGTCCGTCTCACAGTCTCAGTCTTATAGTCCACCTTTCTCTCTATCTCACAGTCAGTCTCAGTCTTTTAGTCCACCTGTTTCTCTGTTTCACAGCCCGTCTCACAGTCTTATAGTCCACCTGTCTCTCTGTCTCACAGTCAGTCTCACAGTCTTTTAGTCCACCTTTCTCTCTGTCTCACAGTCCGTCTCACAGTCTTATAGTCCACCTGTCTCTCTGTCTCACAGTCCGTCTCACAGTCATTTAGTCCATCTGTGTCTTTGTCTCACAGTCAGTCTCACAGTCTTCATCTATACTACCAATACTACTGCTTCTACTGCTACTACTACTACTACTACTACTACCTGGTACTACTACTATCATTACTACTATTAGTACTGTTAGTAATGCAGTAGTTACTACAACTGCTAATACTCCTACGACTAATAATACTTCTTGTACTACTAGCACCACTACAGCTGCACTCACTACTACTACTACTACTACTACTACTACTACTACTACTTCTACCACTACTACTACTACTAGTACGACTACTACTACTACAACTTGGTACTACTATTAACTACTACTACTACTACAACTTGTTACTACTATTACTACTACTACTACTACTACTTCTACTATTACTTCTTTAGAATGTAGGCACTCAGCTGATTGAGATGATGTAATCAGGTCAGTTTGATTGACAGACACAGAAACACACACAGAGAGACACAAACAGACACACACACAGACACAAGCGCACACACAAACACAAACGTACACACACAAACAACACAAACACCCACACAGAAACACACACGCGCACACACGCGCACACACACAAATTACAAAATAAAATCCCTATTGTGTTAATCTTAGTCAGGTTGAGGAACTCAATAGTTCTCCAGACGCAAATTCTTCCATATTAAAACCACAGACAGTTAAAGCATCTTAACAGGGAATTCAGGATGAGGCTGATTTTTCAAGGTAAAATCCCTTGATGGGGACAAGATGTCAACAACAGAGTAGGGATGGCCCTAATGTTTCAAAATTAAAAATCCAAACACAAAGGACCTTTCAAAGCAGGATGTGATACCCAGCTTCCTGAGCCTTCTTGACCTTATTGAACCTTAAAAAGCTCAACAGTTTTGATACATAATAGGCAGTATTCAGCTTTTACATATCACAGACTTACTGTCCAACGAACCCTAAGGAGGGCTCCTTAGGGTCTCAAATGATATTTTGATGGCTGCTGATGGGGGTAAATGTTCTGTGCTGGTCCTATTAGATCTCAGTGCAGCATTTGATAGACTGAAAACAATTGTGGGCATTACTGGATCAGCTCTGGATTGGTTTTCCTCCTATCTTTCTGACAGGAGTTTCTCTGTATCCATAGGAACATATGTGTCGGACTCTGCTCCTTTGGTGTGCCCCAAGGTTCTGTACTCGGTCCCCTTCTGTTCAGTCTGTATATGCTTCCTCTTGGAAACATTATTGGTAGCTTTGATGAAATATCTTATCATTATTATGCTGATGACATCCAATTATATTTATCTTGTCATCATAGGCTAGACAAACTGTCCGTGTTGCACAATTGCTTAGCCTCCATTAATAAATGAATGGCAGACAACTTTTTGCAACTACATACAGACAAAACTGAGGTGGTGAGGTTTTTGTCCCAGACAACATTACCCCTAAGATCAGGCAGGCATTGGGGCTCTATGATCCTTTGACAGTAATGTTGTGCGAAAAATGTCGTTTTTGACAAATTTATGTTTTTTTACAGTCATGTTAAATCTGTGGTTCATTCCTGTTTTTTCCACCTCAGGAACATTGTGTAGTGGACCATCAGTGTGGATTTGTGCATTTTATATTAAATAATTTGGAGACTCAACTCCTCTTTTCTCTCCCAGAGAGAAGGAGGGGGTTTGATTATCAACCCTCTACAGACGGCTGAAGAGACCCCAAAAGAGGGGGGGTTGAAAGGTCGCTTTCCCTAAGTGCTATTCCTGAGCAGTTGATCGTAAAACTGGCCACCTTTGGCAACAGCTGAGATAAGCCTCTCGGTGCCTGAATTGTTAAAAAGAAACTAACCAGAGATTACAGCCAATCGAAACTCTTCAGTAAGAGAGGGCAAGAAACCCTAAACTGCCCCCCCCCCCCCACACACACACGTAACCATGGTAACTGACCTTGCTATGTGCTTAATTACCTCTCATCAAAGGGATACTCCTTCTCACACCCAGGTGTGACAAAATCCAGGACACCAGAGACACAGCCCTGAGTTTTATGTTAACAAAGACTGCAGTCTTCAAAGACTCAAAGCATTACCTGTTTAATTAAATAATCTTTTAGTTAAATGATTACATTTACCTCTATTTGAGTAGTTATGTTACCATGTTGTTGCTATCTGTTGTTGATATTATTGCTGAAAAGAATCTACAAAAGCTACTTTTGCAATGTCTTAATTTTCAGCAAGTTTAAGGACACTCCTTCATTTTATGTGTAACCGATGCTTGTTCACAATGCTTTCTGACAACACCTTTAGGAATGATGATAAAGAAATGTCATACTATACTCTATTAATTACCAGCTTGAATTTAAGGCTAAATAACTAAATTTTCCAGCTCCTGAGAAGATTGTTTTGGGATTAAACTAAGCTGTCGTCATGTAACCTGAGCTCCCCCAAGTGGACGAAATAAGTATTACATGCCATCATTCTGAAATGCTAACCTTTTTAAGGTCTAATTACTGACAAGTGTTTTCCTGTTACCAAATGCTTAAACTTAGAACGGTACAACCGTTTGACCATTGAGGTTTGATTGTGGGAAGGTATTTGATTATAATACGCGCAAATAGATTTTCTTTTTTCTTTTATAGACATATTAAAAGTTTAGAAAGACAGTCCCTCGGGAAACCGGAAACGGCCCGCCCTTCGGGAAACGAAGGACTGCCCTCTGGGAAACGAAGGACTGCCCTCTGGGAAACGAAGGACTGCCCTCTGGGAAACCACACCCCAGACAACAAAAGCGCGACACATGACATTGTTTGCTCCCTTCCCCGCTGCTCTTTGGACGCTTCCCTCTTGTCTGCCGGGCTCTTCAACAGCGCTTCGGCACCCGCCCGGCGTGCCCTCTCCTGGCAATGCCCTGAGAATTCGACCAGCGCAACAAAGTCTTTGTTTCGCTTGAAGCTACACACGCGAAGTGCCGCGACTTCAGTTTCTCTCAGTTCCAGCAACTTTGCTTGTTTTATTTTCTTTCTTTTGTTTTGTTAAAAGTTATCAGTCCGTTAAGTTACACTAGTTTAATCCAAGAACGACGAAGTTCTTTTTAAGCTTTATTCGTCGAGCTAACTTCACCGAGGTCAGACCCGGTCTCGCCAGCGGCAACAAAGGACACCTGAAGAACAGCCTAATTGCCAGACGAAGGACGGCCAACCCTTGAGGGTTTTTCTTCATTCCAGACATGGAGAACCTTGGAGAATTCCCTAGCAACAAGCCAGGAATCGGGCAGCTAGCGTGGGACCCGTGCAACAGGCCAAGGCAGGCCGTCGACCTACCTAGTTAATAAATTCTCTGTAACCAAGGAATTGTGTATATTGCCTACTTCTAAGTCCCTGCAAAGAGAATTTACCCTTTTAGATATGAGACTGACTGATTGCTTTAAGATAATTGAGCGATTATTAACTAACTGATCACTGGTGAATAATTGTATAATTATTAAAAGCTACCTAGAGGTCCGGAGACTCTAGGTTAATAACAACTCCGGTGGTGCCCCTGCGAAACGAGAGCTTTTATGGATTAATATTTTCTGAATATTAAAATTCATAATTGGGTATTGATTCTCATAAATCTATTAAAATTCATACGTAGTTTAGACATGCTACAATTGCTAAGATTAGATCTGTGGTTTCTAATGAAGAGATGGAGATGCTTGTTCATGCTTTTATTTCTTCTCGTCTGGATTATTGCAATGTACTGTACTCTTGTCTAAACAAATCCTCCATGGACCAACTGCAAGTTGTACAGAATGCAGCTGCAAGGCTTTTGTCTAAAACCAACAGGAGATTGCACATTACTCCTGTGCTTAAGGCTCTTCATTGGCTTTCAATTGGTTCCGAGTACATTTTAAAATTACTTACAGAGCCTTGCATGGTCAAGCTCCCTTACATCACGGATCTGTTGCATGCATACATTTCTGGTCGCTATCTGAGATCTTCTGGCCAAGACCTTTTAACTTTTCCCAGAACACGTCATAAAACAAGAGGTGATCGTGCTTTCTGTGTGGTGGCTCCATTTAGCATTGAGAGCCTTGGATTCTGTGGAAACTTTTAGAAAACACCTGAAGACACATCTTTTTAGAAAAGCTTTTATGTAGCCATATAGTTTTGTATTTTAAGTGTTGTTATTTGTTTTATTATATTCTATATTTTACTGTGAAGCACTTTGTGACCCCTCTTGTCTGTGAAAGGTGCTATATAAATAAAGTTTACTTACTTACTTACACGCAATTTAGTACTCTTTATTCAGGATGTTAGTAAATTGGGCCCATTTTCTGAAGTAGGATGTTAATCCTCCTTATCTTATCTAGATGGCCTCTCTTCCAGAGTTGTTGGCAGAAAGTCTTCTAAGACCTTGTAGCATTTCCACCTCACGAACAGGGCAGTTAGAAGGTGTTAATATACTGTAGATGATAATCTACATAAAATATTATTATTGACATGGCTGCACAGCCACTATAGCTATCCACGTTAGTATATTCTGTAATTACTAAGTTCTATTATCCGTATGTACACTTTAGATGTTACATTGTTAGTAAAGGTGCTCCGATCAATCGGTCACCAATCGTAATCGGACGATAATGGCTTTAGTTAGTTTGATCGGTGGACTCTAAAAAGGCCGATAACAAAAGCTGATCAGATGATAAAATACTCGCCAGACAAATTTTCAATGGCAGCTAAAATGGTTTCACTACGCGGTCTGAGCAGTTTTCAAAGCTAGATAGCACCAAAGTCCTTTTCAGACAGGATGCGATTGATGCACCCAGTTAATTATTTACAATGAGAGTTGAGCAGCAATCAGACAAGAGGAGCAAAAAGCAGGAGCGATCATGTGAAACTGTTGCGGTCGTGCTCATCTCACACACACATTGCCCACAACCAGAGTTTAATTGTCTAGATACTCAGCGCATCAGGCAGAGAGAGACCGATCCTTCAATGAAAGTAAGGCTACCTTAGAGTATTGTGTCTGTGTTCTGCCAACTTTTCCTGTATGAATAATGCCAGATAAAACTCGTTCCACCAGTCAACTCTGACCTGATCCCATAGTCCAAGGGAAAGTACAGCAGGTCTGAGGACAAATCACAGTCAAAGATAAAATATAACCTTTACACATAAACAGCATTAGTCTATAAATAAATATAAATAAATCCCTGAGGTGCCAATTAAAAGTCCAAAGCAATTAACAATTGTTTATTTATTTTATTTTTTTAGAGCTGCACTCGACATACACACAAGGCGGTGTGACACCATCAGATTCTGTGACCCAAATGGAAAGTGAAGCCCTCAGGTTGGTTGACGTTGGTAATTGGTCGCATTTCGGTTAGGTTTATGCACCAAAACTACTTGATTAGGTTTAAGAAAAGATTGTTGTTTGGGTTTTGCCACATCTCATTGGCCACTTGCACTTGCATTGCATTGTTGTAATGACATGTCACAGAAAGTGCTACTATCTCAGTTGTGCAATACAATCAAAATGGTGCTAGGTTGGTACAATTTTGTGTTGTCATTTCCCTCCCTAAAAGACTAAAGAGCCAACTGATATTTGGACACTGGTGCTCAGATTCTTTGAAAGCTTTGCAGTGGACAGGTTCTGCAGGTTCTACATGGCAAAGAGAAGCGAGATCCAAGAAAAGGAGGTATGTTCAGGTTCATTTGAACCCCGAACTAAAGACACTCACAATAGGCAGGGGCAGGTGCATATTCACGTTAGCTCACAGTCTGTTTTACTGCATCAATGGTACTCTGGGAAGAAAGTCGTTACTTTCTAACCGTAACTGATAACTTTGCTCCGTGGTTTTTATAACTCAGAATCAGGTTCTTGGATGTTTGTGTGGATTACTTTTTACATTTTGTATTTTGTAAGGTCCAGGCAGAGGCACCTGAAACTTAAGGTTTAAGCATGTGATTATCACATATTATTAAAACACAAGCATGTGCACACATGCACATATAGGCACTTGTGACTGAACTACATAGTTATAATGGTGACATTATCTCTTTTAGCCTGTCTGGATAATTATGGTGAAATTTCACCATCCCACTGGTCTACACGGTTTTGGCAGCATTTATTGTTCAGTTGTTACACTGTATTCCTAATATTTTTATTGATCCCTCTAAAACAAACCCCATGTGGTTGCAGTCCCATTTGTGGGAAAAGCAAAAGTTTTAGTGGTTGTAATTTTATATTACATAAGAACTGATGTAGAATTCCATGCGAAGAACTGAATGAGTGCTTAGTTGATACAATATAGTCAACAATTTATCTGTCCTCAAGTAATGGTAAAGTTATAATGACTTGTATTGAGTTTCAATGCATTTCTGTGTCCAGTTGTTCACAAGGATGTCACAGATATTATTGAATGTTGTGTCATATTCCTTCACTAAAGCAAGTTGGAATTGTTACCAAGCAGTTTTAATACCAGTTTTTTGGTTATTGCTCCAACAACACATTGGACTGTTACTGTTTTATCAAAATAAAATGCATTTGAACATTAAAATGTATTGTTTAGTTTCTTTCCTTCTGGTTTGTTAAAACAAATGTATTCAAATACAATAATCTTGAAGTCAAAATACAATAAATAAATAAAGGAAAAGAAACAACATTATTTATATGAACAAATTATTTTAAGTTGTTATAAGTAATGTTTTGTTTTAGATTTGTTATATTTCTTTGCATGTTTAACTTAAAATACTTTAGATAACATGACTTAAGGATAAAAATTATTTAAGTTAACTAATGATTTTGAGTAATGACTACTAAAGCAAACTTTATTTGTCTATTACATCAACTTAAGGTTCTGTGTTAATACAACTTAACCCATTCAGTTTTACCTTGTGTAAAAATTTAAATGGTTTAAGAATAGCCTAATTGGTGGCAGCGGGTTTCCATGCAAATTTCTAGTAATGTCAACTAATTTGGGATAAGACTGTAGGCTAATTTATGCTGTGTAAAGGCTCGTGCAGACTACACAACTTTCAGCATCGGCCGATGGCCGTGTTATTCACACTACACAACTTGACGTCTTGTGACGGGAGTCTTGAAGTCATTGTGGCGTTCACACTATGTGACTGATCGGTGACAGGGGGTCACACACTACACGAGCTGACAGCAGCTCTGTCACCCGATGCTGGTCTCCAAACCACGCTTTGTCAAGACAACACACGTGAAATGTGAAACGGGAAATCACGCGAACCTACACACGAAACAGCTGTTGTTAGTTATTATAAAGCTAGCAATTATAAAGACAAAGAATCTGGGTGAAAGAACGGATCAGCACACACAGGTAGCAGGGATAGTCTGAGCTACAGAGAGAGCTGGAGCTGAGTAAAAACTGTTTTGCAGTGAAAAAGTAGCTGCCTGCTCTGCCAGCTGCCTGCTCTCTTTGGCTGGATGGTGTTGGCGATGTGTCAGAAATGTGTTGGGGAGCAGTTTTGATGTGTCGTGGAGTACTTCACACATAACGACTGGCGACCGATCACTGATTTACCCCTGATCACAGCCTGATGGTCGCCGAGCGGCAAATTGGGCTAAAAATCATGTAGTGTGAACTAGGCTTAACATGCCATAGTCATAAGCTAATAATTGTGAATATAAAAAAATATCTGGATTTTTTAAAAATTTTATATGTGGTAGTGGAGTCAATTTAAAATAAACTTTACTTCACTGCACCAGTAACAATTATTTATGTGTTGTCTTTTTCTTTTATTGCCAAATACCACAGAAGAAAGAGGAGGTGGCCATCTTTGTCAGATGAGGATAAGAAGAAGAAAAAGGAGAGCAACACAGAAAATAAACCAAAACCAATAGACAATACCTTTTATATTTCCTCTTACATGCCTTGTTGTTTATGTGTAAATACAGAGGAAGAATGGGACAACAGCACACACCCCATCGTGACTGTGTGATTAAAGAGCATGGGAGAACAGTGGCTATTTTCAATACAGCCCACAGCCCAAATATTACTGTGGAACTACAGGATAAGAAGTGGAGAACATTCAAGATTTTTTACAACTATCTGTTTACCTTATTAGTTTTGTGTAATGTGTGAAAAGAATGAAAATAAATACTAGGTTCATCTGTACCCCATTAAACATTTAAGAATAGCTGTTTGATCCACCTTCATATACAGTATATGTGACATTATTACATTACTGTAGCCTATTACTTGAGACGGGTCCCTTAGCTTCAAATAATTATTAATTGCACATTATCAGCCCCAGTGCCACTGCTCTTTATTCTGGATTTGTTGTACCTAAATAAAAGGTTTTCCCAGCTAAATCAGATGATTGTGAGTCAATTTTTTTTTTTTTGCTAAAGTATTTGCCTTTACATCTAAAGGTCTTTGAGGGTGAACTGAAAAATGGCAATCTGTTGATCTTCACTATTGAATGTTCATTCATTGTAGATACTGACAATGAACTTCAGGATATAGATGTTCACAAAGACTGTACAGTATGTAGCCTAAGGAACAATCTTTGTCTTACAGCAGACTTAGAAAATTGAACTGGTCACCTTAGCCATCAGCGCAACAATTGCCCCCCTGAGAGATTTTGCAGGAGCCGCAACTGGTTCGTTAGTGCTCCTGGCTGTTGTAATGACAGTCGTTATGGTCGTTAGAGACACCTGAGACCAAGTCTGAATGACCATGGTTGGCAACTTCACCTGAGGCCAAAAGTGAATGTTTGTTTAGTTTGTTTTGTTCCCTTTTGGCCACAGGTGAAGTTGGCAATTGTCATTTAGACTTGGCCTCAGGTGGTTCTAACAACCATTTTAACCTTCCTTGGATAACTATGACCTGGATGACTGAGAACCTTCACAAACAGCATAAGGGATGGTTCAGGACTCACCTGAGCCAGTCCTAACTATAAGCTTTATCAAAGAGGAAAGTCTTAAGTCTGCTCTTAAATGTAAAATGCTGGTGTCTGCCTCCTGAACCCAAACTGGGACCTGGTGCAGTCTGCAGGTGTCTCAGATACTTAATAATAATAATAATAAATAAAATGTAAATGTATGGTGCGGACTGTATGAGTTCATGGTTGATGTATGAGTGTAAGTCCATATGTGTTACTGTTGTTACTGCAGCCTAATGTGGCACTTATGCCCAAGACAAATTTCCCTCAGAGGACAATAAAGTTGATTTTAATATTAATCTTACTTTTGGAGACTCTAGGAACCACAAGTAACCCTGCATTCTGGGAGCGCAGTACTCTGGTGGGGTAATAAGGTACTATGAGATCTTTAAAATAAGATGGTGCCTGACAAATAAGGGATAATTGTCAAGATGACCCAACAAAAAGGAATTTGTACATGATAATATTAGGAAAAATAAATTAAATTTTGGGATTTACTATGTGCAGTCTGTGTCTGTCACATCAAACCCCCATTATTGGTGAGAAATCAGTTTCTGTGATTATTTCCCAGGAGGACACATTTTAAAATCACAGCAATACCTTGTTGTGTCCCCTGTTGAAGCTGAAAATCTGTTTGTTTGGCTGGAGGAAAATCAGGAGGATCATGTGGGCACCCTGAGTTTGCTCATTAGACTAGTATTTCTGTTTATGAGAAGTTTCATTTAAAGGTAGCTTCAGAATAACATTTGGATTAATCCTATGAGGAATGTGCCCACCCACAGCAACTTTCATAGATCACCAGTCGGATTCAATCATGAACACAAAAAACCTCAGCAAATTCACAGTGATCCTGCAAATAGCTGTCAAATATGTTGCTCTGAACAAGTGTTTGATACAGATCCTTTAGTCAAAAAATGCACACTGTAATACAGAGAACAACATCAAATAGTTTTGAAGCAATAAAAATCTCATCTCAGCAGTAGTTAGCATAGGCGTCCTGAAGTCACAGAGGCCTAAACCTGAAGACAATGGTAGAGGCATGTATGCATCAAGTGGGTGTAGCATGTGTGTGCATGCACACTAGCGCAGCTGCAAACAGTCCTAAATTTGTCAATCAAAAGCAGCTCCAACCACAAATAGTTCCAGTGTGAGTCAACAGTGTGTTGGTTTCCAGAACAACCACCCTTTGTGGTTTCATATGATCATAAAATTACACATTCCTTTTAAAGTGCACAGGCTCTGACTGAAAGGCAAGTGCTAAAATGCATCACATAAATTGTCCCAGGGTGTTGTGCACTAGATACACTTCGGGAGGAAAACAAAATAAGTGATCAGTAGGAGGGAGAGAGGTAGATGAAGAGAGAGAGAGAGGAAAGGAGAGAGATAGAGCTCTGTCCTCAGTGTGCTTTTTGTTCAGCTCTAATCATGCCCTGCTGTTCAGCTTAAACTAACTAGAACACCAAACATGATTAGTTGAGATAGAACTTAATTGACGCCTATGGCTAATCTGAGTCACTGCAACACGTTACATGACAGCAAAAAGAAGATGTAAATATAAAAAGAACCCTATTTGGATGAGATTAACATCACAGGGGAAAGTAGGGATTGAAATATTCTCTGTGCTCCTCTATCATTCCAGACAGCATTTTAAACACTGGGAAATTGCAGGAATAAGGTCTGTAATAGACATGAATATTCCACAGTATAAAACCAAAAGAGAAAACCAAAAGAATCCCCAGGGGGGCTTGCAAGAGTTGAAGGGGTGGCGCAGTGGGAAAGCTGGAGTGAGGAGAATTTAAATGATAAATCCTTCTCAGCGTTATAGCTCAGTAAAATTATAATACAGACAAAATCACATTGTTGTAAAGACATTACAGCAATGTAGTGCCTGCAGTGTGAGGGTCCACGTGCCAAAATGACGTCATGGCGTCTTTCACTGCACTTGGTTGTGAACCTCTGAATATGTCTAACTTGTGTGCTTTTCATGTCAACATGGACACCTTTGAAGGTACACTGGCCAAGCAGGTTCGCTTCTACAAACACCTTCCCTCAGAGAGATCACTAACACAGTGGCAAAAGATGAGATTTTATTAGATTTTTATTAGGCACAATGTGAAGCCATGTCTTCCAGTAACATTCGTTGATTCAAAGAATATATTATAATATATTCAAAGAATATTTTGTTTGTCAGCCGTTTCAGAAAATGCTGCAACAAAGGGCAGCCCACAGCAGGATGATGGCTACTGGTGCCTCCCTGCTGTGGCAACACATCCTCAAAGCTCCTGGCGTACTCTGCTCATGGTCCTACCACTGGAGCATTCAAGAAAGCCTGGCAAAGACCAATGTCTCCTTGGAGGGGGAAATGTGTCCACATAAACGTGCTGGAGCTTCTCACGGTGTGGAAAGTCCTCCCACAGAATCAGCATGTGCTGATCTGCATGGACAACAAGGGCACTGGCCATGTCCAGGGCACCGCTGGAGCCCCTGAAGTCCTCTCAGCCAAAACTGCTTTATGTGCTTCTGACACATGCCAAGAAGGTCAGCTATTGCGTCGCCTTCTCTGTGGCTTACTTGTTGCTCAGGATCCAGGGGGACAACAAACATCCAGCCACTTGAAGCATCATTGCTGTAAACACAGAGTGCGTCTCTCCTCTTCCTACCGGAATCTTGTGTTTTGTTAGTGCACACTGTCCACTCTACGAGTGCAATAGCTTGGTCCAGGATGTTGTGATAGCTAGGTAAAGATAAGGGCACAACAGTCTCTGATTTTCCGTTGCTGAGTCTTATCTCTTCCATTTTATGGACCAGATATTTGCCAGGAGTATGCTGGGTTGTAATGTGTACGAAAAATTGGTCATGGTGTCATTGGCCATTCTATTTGATTCACAGGGCCGATAAAACAGGATTGGTGGGTAACTTCTTCATCACCATGGAAATTTATGCTGAATGGCAGAGCAGTTTATGTTGGAGATAAGAGATCAACGCTGGGGGGCAGGCAGGCTGCAGGGCGTTTGGTGGGTGGGGCTGCTCTTCTTCCTCCCCCACTGGCCGCCCCACAATTTTAATTACACATTAGACACAGACGGCTTGAGGGTGGGAGGGGCACGTTGGAGGGCTCCACTACCTGACAGTTATGGGGTGCCTGTGTCACAACTACGCTCCAATTTTAACTGAACCTTAGTTACTACGCACCTTTACTCCACCATACAACACTTCACAATCCATGACATGCATTGGCTTTTGCTCATTTCTGGGGCAGGTGGTGTGTCCCTGGGCCTGGGGCACATGCCCTCTTCCTTGGGGGTGGTTGACTGGGGGGGCTGGGCCCCCGTCCGGGGCCGGGACCGGCCTTGGGTTCACGGAGCTCAGGGGCTGCTGGATCTGCCTGCGAGGTGCCCTGGCTAGTGGGGGTGTGAGTGTGATTCGAAGGGCTGCGATGGGATTGTAGGGCAATTGTTGATGCATCTTGATGCATTGTTTTTTTTTCTGTGCAGGGTCTCTGAGGGGCTGCTGGGCGTTAGTTTGTGCATTGGAATCTGGGGGAGGCATTTCCTCGTTGGCTTGGAGGGACCAGTTTGATTCCCTGGTTTGCTTCATTGACCTCATTGATCCATGCTTCCCCATTCCTCTGTCAGCCGGTTGTCAGACTCCTCTGAAGACTGAAGTATAAAGTTAGTTTTCGGGATGTGCAGTGTGGATGCAGGGCGGGACTGTGTTCCGGTTTATTCTGGGCTTGTGCCTGGAATTTATTTATTTCTCCCACTCCTATTGGCTACTGGGGTTCTTGCCTGCCTGTTGCTGGGGTCGGTGCTGCACGGTTGTGGCATCCCACTCTCAGTAACAACTACATTCTCTAACAGGCTTATGCGCACACACAGTCTCACACATAGACACAAACAAATTTAGGTTGTCATGGGGGGTCGTCTGAGTGCAGCCCATAGACTGAGAGCGCTGTATTTCCCTGGATCTTTGGATTACCTTGTGTTTGTTGGATTTACCTCAGTTTGGACTTTACCTTTTGCTTCCACGTAAGCTTGTTTCAGTTTGTTTTTTTGAGTTAATAAATCTTTTGAACTGCACCTTCACGTATTGTCTGCATTTGGTTCCACACCTTAGACTGCACTTAGCGGACCTCTCATGACAGTTGTCCCTATTAGAATTATTCTTGATGGTTTTCTTTCAGTTACTTATTTAAATTAATTGTTATTAGTCCAGCTCTCATGGCGGTGCTGCTGTGTTGCTTAATAATTGTGCTTGAATGTTTCTTGTTTTCATTTTCTCTTAATTGTCTTTCTATGTCAGCTGTTTATTGATGCTGTTTGGCTATTTGTCTTCTTTTTTGTTTTTTTGTTTGTTTGTTTGTGTTTGTTCATTGTTGCATTTTCTCCGCCCCAAGCCCCTCTCCCTGTTCTCTTGCAGGTTTCGTTGCTTTCTCTGGGCTGTCTTTTTGTGCGATGTCTGTGCCCCCCCATCCCCATTTCTGCCCCCTGCCCTGTCCAGCCCGGTGACAAATCAATACATAATTAAACTAGAATTTCTGGAGAAATTGCAGTGTGAATGCTGGCTTTTGAAGGCTAATGCTAAACTGGATTGCTAAACTTCATGCAAGCTCTCATTTCAGCCTCTCTCTTAAACAAGCAGTAGATGCTCCTGTCTATTTAAGCTCCCCCAAAAGCACACTGTGTTGTGATTTTCAGAGATCCTGAAGCAGGATGATTATGCCGCTCAGCAGTACAGACAGACTAAGCATAGGAGTTGCCAGTTGTTATTGAGGCTGCAGGCAAATTAGCCTATATGGAAAACCAGCTCTGTATGACATCATTAAGAGTCAAGAGTAGAGCTTTGGCCATGTTTAACATGAACATCTGACACTGAAACATTGAGGACTGTCTCTATACCACTACGCTATTGGATTACACAGCTTTTTGAAATATTGTTGATGGTAAAGTGCGTTTGCTGTTGTTTGGGCAATTTGAGGTACAGCTTGAGCAGCTGAACACAAAAATATAAAGCACAGGTCTTCACCACAATTAAGGAGAAAGAGAATGCAAACTGAAGAAGGAAAGAAGAAGAGAGCCAAATATTACTACTAGAATCCACTCAAACCTGGTTACAGGCTTGCTCTCAATGCAGCCATTTTTATGAAATGAAACAGGCACTCCTGGTTTCAATAGTAAACCACTACAAGAATGACAATTACCAACAAAAAACAATATTTTCTAAGCAGACACATTTAACAAATACATAAATCTCTAAGTATTTGATTTGTATTTCAAACAAATAGGAGACTTTTTAGCAAAACTTTCTTCACTGCCATGCATCATGGGAGTCTAGCTCCGCCCCCGCTAGGTTGGAAGAGGAGTCCCATAGGAATCCATTCATTTTTAAATGCATAATAATATTAATATAAAATAAACCATTACAGATATCAGCAACACAGGTCATAGCACCCATCTCACGAAGAAGATGTACAATTTGAAGTTGGAACCAAGTTTGTAGGACAAACGGTACAGGAGAAGATAGATGCCAAAAAATGGCGGAATAAATTAGCATTATTAAGTTCCAACAACAAACAGCTGTGTAGAGTTTCAAGCTATAATGTACTAACATTACGATCCGAGGAATTTGTCATCACCATATTTAGTTTGTTTTCATTAAGTTCAAACACCATAGGCTACAGGTGTTTAAAGTTAAAACCAATTAACACTGGTGCCAGCTGCAGGATTCAAACCCACAATTGGAACAAGAGGTGGAGCTTCAGAGACTGATCACTAACTAACTGCACCACCAGCCAGCATGGTTGTAATGATACAATTAGATGTGTTTTTTGATACAAAAAGTATTTTCTTAATAAAAAAAGCTTTACAGCTAATATGTTGGACTTTTTAGTTAGTGCTTGAGTAGCTGAGCATAAAAATATACCGCTTGTGTCCAAACTCCAAACAGGGAGGAAGATACAGCAAGTTAAAGAATTAGTGACAGGGGTAGACCTCAGCCTGCAGCTACAACAGGGAGTGAATGGGAGACAACTGAGACTTTCCAATCAATTAAGGATCAGAGATAAAAAAAACTAAACGTTCACTGAGCAGGATTTTGACATTTTGAGAGAGAAAAGGCATGTGGCTACATTTCGGTGCCTTTTTTGTGCTTATAGAGATAAATATATGTGACTAGCAGCAGTTTACAAAAAAAATCTTGGTCTGCAAAATCCTCCTGTCTCCAATCTAACTGATCACATGACACACTGGTAAAGTCTGCTACAAGCTGTAAAACCCTTCACTTTGGAAGGGCATAGCTCCTAAACTAAAATTCAAATTTGAAAGATCAACATCTTTTCTGCAACTTGCAACTGAAATTGAGTCTCTAGCTGCACATATGCCGGAGCACTAAGCTCTTAAATTTGGAAGAGTGGAGTCCCTGCTCCCATAGAAACCCATTCATTTTAAAATGCATAAAAATATTAATATAAAATCAACCATTACAGATATCAGCAACACAGGTAATAGCACCCATCTCATGAAGAAGATGTACAATTTGAAGTTGGAACCAAGTTTGTAGGACAAACAAAAAACGGCGGAATAAATAATAATAATATAGAGCAATAGACAGTGCAATTTGTGGAGAAATTGTGGTGTGAATGCTGGCTGTTGAAGGCTAATGCTAAACTGGATTGCTAAACTTAATTTAAGCTGTCATTTAACAGGTGGACTGTGAGATAGAGACACAGGTGGACTATAAGACTGTAAATGTAAATGCTCTGTACTTGTATAGCGCCTTTCTAGTCTTTTCGACCACTCAAAGCGCTTTTACACTACATCTGCATTCACCAGTCATACACTGAGCCTAAGTGCTCAAACAGAAACTAACATTCACACTCATTCATACTCATATCTTGCCCAAGGACACTTTGACACGCAACCAGGGGGAGCCACGGATTGAACCGCCGACCTTCCGATTAACAGCCAACCTGCTCTACCTCCTGAGCCACAGCCGCCCCACTGTGAGACGGACTGTGAGAGAGAGAGACAGGTGGACTATAAGACTGTGAGACACAGAGACCCAACTGTTTCCAATGAAGAGAACAGTGTGTGTGTGTGTGTGTGTGTCTGTCTGTGTCTCTCTGTGTGTGTTAATTGTAGTACCAGGTAGTAGTAGTAGTAATTAGTGCAGTAGTAGTGGTTGTAGTAGCGGATGCAGTACTCTGGATGCAGTACACTTAACTTCATTCAAGAAATAGCTTAACGTCTGTCCACCAGTTGGAACACAGGACCAAGTATGTGTGTGTGTGTGTGTGTGTGTGTGTGTGTGTGTGTGTGTGTGTGTGTGTGTGTGTGTGTGTGTGTGTGTGAGAGAGAGAGAGAATGTGTGTGCGTGGGTGTCTCCCTTTGATCTCTCTCTGCTTATGTCTGGTGACTGGAGGTACAGCTGACGTTGTACAGGGAGGAGGGCAGAGGGGAAAGAACACAGCCTTGAGGGGAACCAGTGCTGTGTGTGTGTGTGTGTGTGTGTGCACGTCTGTGTGGAAGTGTGTGTTTCTGTGTGGGTGTTTGTGTTGTTTGTGTGTGTACGTTTGTGTTTGTGTGATCGCTTGTGTCTGTGTGTGTGTGTGTGTCTGTTTGTGTTTCTGTGTCTGTCAATCAAACTGACCTGATTACACCATCTTAATCAGCTGAGTACCTACATTCTAAAGAAGTAGTAGTAGTAGTAGTACCAAGTTGTTGTAGTAGTAGTAGTAGTGGTAGAAGTAGTAGTAGTAATGAGTGCAGTTGTAGTGGTGCTAGTAGTGCAAGAAGTATTATTAGTCAAAGGAGTATTAGCAGTTGTAGTAACTACTGCATTACTAATAGTATTAATAGTAGTAGTAGTACCAGGTAATAGTAGTAGTAGCGGTAATAGTAGTATCAGGTAGTATAAGTAGTATTAGTAGTAGTAGTTAGTGCAGTAGTGGTGGTGGTAGTAGTATAAGAAGTATTAATAATGGTAGGAGTATTAGCAGCTGTGGTAGTAAATACTGCATTATTAATAGTATTAATAGTATAGTAGTAGTAGTAGCAGTAGTATTGGTAGTAGAGATGAAGACTGTGAGACTGTCTGTGAGACAGAGAGAGAGGTGGACTAAAAGACTGTGAGACGGACTGTGAGACAGAGAAACAGGTGGACTAAAAGACTGTGAGACAGAGAGAAAGGTGGACTAAAAGACTGTGAGACGGACTGTGAGACAGAGAAACAGGTGGACTAAAAGACTGTGAGACAGAGAGAAAGGTGGACTAAAAGACTGTGAGACGGACTGTGAGACAGAGACACAGGTGGACTATGAGACTGTGAGACGGACTGTGAGACAGAGACACAGGTGGACTATGAGACTGTGAGACGGACTGTGAGACAGAGACACAGGTGGACTATAAGACTGTGAGACGGACTGTGAGAGAGAGAGACAGGTGGATTATAAGACTGTGACACCGTGAGACACAGAGACCCAACTGTTTCCAATGAAGAGAACAGTGTGTGTGTGTCTCTCTCTGTGTGTTAGTTGTAGTACCAGGTAGTAGTAGTAGTAGTAATAAGTGCAGTAGTAGTGGTTGTAGTAGCAGATGTAGTACTCTGGATGCAGTACACTTAATTTCATTCAAGAAATAGCTTAACGTCTGTCCACCAATCGGAACACAGGACCAAGTATGTGTGTGCGTGTGTGAGAGAGAGAGAGAATGTGTGTGCGTGTGTGTCTCCCTTTGATCTCTCTCTGCTTATTAACATCACCTGGGCAACCAGCTATCCTATATAGACAGATAGGAAACTCTCTCTGAGACTTTGCCTCAAACCTCCTCAGAGACTAAACTATAGGTCGTATCGACGAAATGACTTGACCGGGAGTGGCAGAAGGCATTTGTGAACAATATGATCTAATTTTTGTGTGGATAAAGTTGAAAAAAGTGACCACTTTGGCGAGTTAAAAAACTGTTATGTTCTGCTCTGGTCAAGAAATGTAGAGGAGAATTTACTATTGAAGCCTATGGAGGATTTTCTGTCACTCTTGTCCTTTGGAAGGACACAGAGAAATCTATAAGTCCGAGGGATTTAATAAGCACATGTGAGGAACCATATCAAAAATACCTACATTTCTAGCCTGAAGAGTTAAAATTATTTTTTACGATGAGTTCTCAAGCTGGCTGCCCTCTAGCAATGATGTCACATGCTCTAGCTCTGAACATTCCGTCTCATCTGCTTCCATTATAATCTCAGAAACAGCCTGAATTCTTTACCTAACTAAAATCGCAATAGTGGAAAAAGTATAAAAGATATCAAAAAGTTGAATACAAGTTTAATAGCTTAAAGATTTGTGAACATTTTACAGTTGCAATGATGAATGTAGCTGGAAAAATGCAGAAGTAGTAGGCTTTAAAAGCTGAAGCAGCTTAAAGCAGGATTTGAAGAATTCTCCATTGACTTACATTGTAAAAAAAATGCACTAAAAGTTTAATAGTTTAAAATGTATAAAAAGCTGAACATTTTGATAGTTGAATGGCTTTTGTAGCACAAAGTATGCAGAAGGAGTAGTCCAGCGAAAAACGTACGGAAGAAGAATAAGAATAACTAGAAAAGCAATTTCTGAAGAAATTGCGGTGTGAATGCTGTCTGCTGAATGGCTTGCGCTAAACTGAATTGCTGGCTTGAATAAAGTTTAATAGTACAAATGTATGAAAGAAGTGGAAAGGTTTGTTGAAAAGCTGACGCTAAACTGCATTGCTGGCTTTAATGTGCAGAAAGTAGCTGAAGGACTATGAAATCTTGGAAACATGGGAAATATTCTAAAGAATATGAATAAGATTATGAATAAACTTCAAACTGCACTGATAAATGTAGAACATTTTAAGGTTTGAATGTAGTTTTTAGCTGAAAGCCATGAAGAAGTTGAAGAAATGTTAGAAACTCCCCCAAATGTTTTGAAGATATGACCTGAAATATTTAGAAAGGGGTATGAAGAGTGACATAAGTGTATCAACTCCCACTGGAGGTCCTGGGTGAGTGGAATGACTCCACAGTGTTGAGTTGCACAGACTGATGGGGATGAGTGCGGCTGGCCTCTTCCTGGTATACCTTCCCATCTCCACTGTCTTCAGAACATTGAGGTCCAGATTGATCTGGCTGCTCCAGGACCCCAGATGGTCCAGTGAAGGTGTTGTCATCTGCACACTACAGGAGCTAGGTGGTTTGGTGACTGGAGGTGACTGTTGGTGTTCAGGGAGGAGAGCAGAGGGGAAAGAACACAGTCTTGAAGCGAAACAGTGCTGACGGTCCTGGAGTCAGAAACATGTTGTCCCAGGTTCACGTGCCACTTGCAGCTGGACAGTAAGTATGTGATACTTAAAAGGAATTTTTTCCTTGCCTCTGTCGCCTAGTGCTTGCTCTTGGTGGGAACTGTTGGGCTTCTGTAAATAGCATCATAGAGTACGGTCTAGACCTGCTCTTTTATGAAAAGCGCTGTGAGATAACTGTTGTTGTGATTTGGCGCAATATAAATAAAATTGAATTGAAATTGAATTGAATTGATACACCTGCAGGCATGATAAGCGAGAACTTGTCCTGCAGCAGAGCTGGAATAATGTTGTTGACGGCTGAGTCCACAAACAGGATCCTGGTGTAGTCTCCTGGAGAGTCCAGGTGCTGGAGGATGTAGTGAAGGGCCATTTTACTGAGTTGTCTGCATTACATCATTATATCATCTCAATCATAGAGTACATAGCTGCTGAGCCAGCATTCCCAGGTTTCCATGGCGCTGCTAAAAGCTGTCTGACTGTCTGACAGGCTTAAACAGCTGATCTCATTGAGTTTCAACCTGGAGCACAGCTCTGCTTCTCCTGCTCCTACCGAACAGACCGTAACTCTCAGTGCCAAAGTAAACATATTGTTAGAGAGATAAGATCCTCATGAAGATGATGTCCGAGATTTGTGTGTCTACTGTCAAAAATGGCTTCACAGCAGCAGTATAGAGATGTCCACCTTTCTGCCTCTTTCCTGAAACTGCAGCACTTTTTTAGTATGGGAGTCTATGTGGCATTTGAGTGGGACTCCTCTCACTCTCAAGCCAACTGTACCAGCTGTGAAAGTCTGTTTGCTTGCTCAAAGTTGGACATGAGTGGCAGAACAAGTTTTCCTAAGACTTGTGAAAGAATTACGTATGTAGAGAGTAAGAAGATTTTGAAGTGAATTCCCACTGTGTCAGTTGGTCCTCTCACTCTGACTCCCAACATTCCGCTCAATCCGCTCCCATTATAAACTCAGAAAACAGGCTGAAAACGACATGAAACTTGTATTGACATTGTGTGAAAAGTATAAAAGATGTGAAAAAGTTGAATTCACTGGAAAGAGTCCAAAGTTTTGTGAATGTTTTAAAGATGGAATGGCGTTTATACATGAATGTATGAATTGGTGGGAAGAGGTTGAAGATCAGTGAGTTTGAATGATTTTCTCATTGACTTTCATTATAACAAAGTTTCAAGGAAAGTTGAATAGATTGAAGAGTTTGAATAGGATTGGAAAGTTGAATAATACGAAGAAAGAAGGAAAGATGTGGAATCTTTTCTCTTTGGAATGGAGTTTCTAGCTGAAAGTAGTTAACAGTTGAAAAACCTTGAAAAAATGTGAAAATGGGGACATTTTGAACATTCCGTCCATTCATTTGAATGGGGAAAAAGTCCTGGAAAAACTTGAATATCTTGAAAAGTATGAAGGTTAACAAAATTCTGAATACAAGCAATCAATTCCTAATTGAGATGAATATTTTAAGCTTTGAATGACGTTTCTACGTTGAAAACTGTGGAACTATTTAGGTTGCAAAAAAACGGGCGGAATAATAATAATAAAGAATTCCAAAACCGATAGAAGAACATACAGTGGGTACGGAAAGTATTCAGACCCCTTTAAATTTTTCACTCTTTGTTTCATTGCAGCCATTTTCCAAAAATCAAAAAAGTTCATTTTATTTCTCAGTAATGTACACTCAGCACCCCATCTTGACAGAAAAAAACAGAAATGTAGAAATTTTTGCAAATTTAATAAAAAAGAAAAACTGAAATATCACATGGTCATAAGTATTCAGACCCTTTGCCGTGACACTCATATTTAACTCAGGTGCTGTCTGTTTCTTCTGATCATCCTTGAGATGGTTCTACACCTTCATTTGAGTCCAGCTGTGTTTGATTATACTGATTGGACTTGATTAGGAAAGCCACACACCTGTCTATATAAGACCTTACAGCTCACAGTGCATGTCAGAGCAAATGAG
>NC_060160.1:30749013-30763288 GCF_021292245.1 Micropterus dolomieu | reverse complement strand
CATCTCTGGAGAGACCTGAAAATGGCTGTCCACCAACGTTTACCATCCAACCTGACAGAACTGGAGAGGATCTGCAAGGAGGAATGGCAGAGGATACCCAAATCCAGATGTGAAAAACTTGTTGCATCTTTCCCAAAACGACTCATGGCTGTATTAGATCAAAAGGGTGCTTCTACTAAATACTGAGCAAAGGGTCTGAATACTTATGACCATGTGATATTTCAGTTTTTCTTTTTTAATAAATTTGCAAAAATTTCTACATTTCTGTTTTTTTCTGTCAAGATGGGGTGCTGAGTGTACATTACTGAGAAATAAAATGAACTTTTTTGATTTTTGGAAAATGGCTGCAATGAAACAAAGAGTGAAAAATTTAAAGGGGTCTGAATACTTTCCGTACCCACTGTAAATGAACACAAATCAGCAACCGTAGGGGCAATCATCACAAAAATCACAGGATATGTTCAGATAAGTGCCCCAGATATACAGGTTTGATGTACATACGCCACTAGAGGGCGCGACAAGCACAAGAAAGGTGCTTAGCATTACACAAATTACACTATAAATCTCATATTCAGTCTCCAATCATCACAAATCTCTTACGATATGTCCCCATAAGTAATGCAAGGCAAGGCAAGTTTATTTGTATAGTACATTTCAACAACAAGGCAATTCAAAGTGCTTTACACAAAACATAAAAGCAACAAATGGAAATTGAAATAATAAAACACATTATAAAAACAGGATAAAAAAACATGGTAAAATAGGACAGTAAAAGTTACAGTGCAGTGTACAATCAGGGCACTGAAAATCTAAAACCAAAGAAAATGAAAACCGTATGTTACAGTGCTGTGAAAGGTACCAATCTATGGCTGTAATATAATTTAATTAAAAGCAGTGGTACAAAGAAAAGTCTTCAGTCTTAATTTAAAAGAACTGACAGTTTCAGCAGACCTGCAGTTATATGGGAGTTTGTTCCAGATATACGGAGCATAATAACTGAACGCTGCTTCTCCATATTTAGTTTTGACTCTGGGGGCAGAAAGCAGACCTGTCCCAGACGACCTGAGAGGTCTGGATGGTTCATAACAAAGCAGAAGATCAGAAATGTATTTTGGCCCTAAACCATTCAGTGCTTTATAAAATAACAGCGAGATTTTAAAAATCAATTCTTTGACATACAGGAAGCCAATGTAAAGACCTCGGAACTGAAGTAATGTGATCCACTTTTTTGATTTTAGTGAAGACTCGAGCAGCAGCGTTCTGAATCAGCTGCAGCTGTCCGATGGATTTCTTAGGAAGCCCTGTAAAGACACTGTTACAGTAGTCGAGTCGACTGAAAATAAATGCTTGGATAAGTTTTTCCAGGTTCTGCTGAGACATAAGTGCTCTAATCTTTGATATATTCTTCAAGTGATAGTAGGCTGACTTTGTAATTGTCTTAATGTGGCCCCTTAGATTCAGTTCTGAGTACATGACTACACCAAGATTTCTGGCTTGGTCTATGGTTCTAATCATTACCGATTGAAGCTGAGCACTGACTTTCAATCGTTCCTCCCTGGCTCCAAAAACAATAACTTCAGTTTTACCTTTGTTCAATTGAAGAAAATTCTGGCACATTCAATCGTCGACCTGCTCAATACAGTCACTCAGTGCTTGTATGGGATCATAGTCCCCTGGTGATATCGTTATGTAAATCTGTGTGTCATCTGCATAATTATGGTAACATATTTTGTTGTTTTTCATAATCTGATCCAGTGGGAGCATGTAAATGTTAAACAAAAGAGGCCCCAGAATGGAGCCTTGGGGAACACCACGTCATTTTTCTTAGATCAGATGTGTAATTACACAAAGACACAAAGTACCCTGTCCTTTAAGTAGGATTCAAACCCGTTTAGTACTGTGCCAGAAAGTCCAACACAGTTTTCAAGTCTGTCGAGTAATATGTTGTGGTCGACCCTGTTGAATGCAGCCACTGAGATCCAATAATACTAAGACTGAAATTCTATAACTGTCAGTGTTTAAATGGATGTCATGCCGTCTCAGTGCTGTAGTAGGGTCGAAATCCTGATTGGAAGACATCAAAACACTTATTTAGTGCCAAGAACGCACTAAGCTGTTGAAAAACAGCTTTTTCAATGATTTTACTTAAAAAATGGGAGATTTGATATGGGCCTATAATTGCTCATTAGTGACCTGTCTAGATTGCTCTTTTTTAAGAGTGGCTTAATGACTGCAGTTTTCAGGGCCTGTGGGAAAACACCTGAGAGGAGAGACATGTTTACAATTTGTAGTAGATCTGAGGCCATGCATTTAGAAACATTTTTGAAAAAAACTGTTGGCATAATATCAAGGCAGCATGAGGAGAATTTCAGATGTTGTATTATGTCCTCCAGGTTTTTATGGTTAATAGAATCAAATTGTCTCATACTATATGAATTGTTTTTAAGTGGACACAGGAACAAGGCATATCCTGTTACTGACATGGAGACACCGATTGCTTGTCTAATTGTATGAATTTTGTCTCTGAAGAAGGAGACAAATTCACTGCAGGCCCTGGTGGATAGAAGTTCAGAGGCTACAGACACAGGAGGGTTGGTTAGCCTGTCGACAGTAGCAAACAGGGCACATGCATTATTATTGTTTTTTGTGATGATGTCAGAGAAGAAGGACCGCCTTGCATTTCTCAGTTCTAAATTATAAATACAAAGTCTCTCTTTATAGATGTCATAATTAACCTGGAGGTTTGTTTTCCGCCACCTGCTCTCAGCTTTTAAACACTCTCTTTTTTGAGCTCTAACCAGCGTGGCATTTCTCCATGGAGATCTTCTCTTACAAGAGACCACCTTTACCTTGGCTGGTGCAATGGCATCAATAACATTTGTAATTTTAGAACTGAAATTATCTACAAGCTCATTTACTGAGACCCATGAGAGGGCGGGTGTCAAAGAGAAAGCCTGAATAAATTTTTCACTACTGTTCTCAGTGAGCAGATAGCACTGTTGTTGGAACTTAATGATGCTAATTTAAATCAGCATTCCTTTTTTGTGAAGTGACCCTCTATTATTTTTTAAATCATGTTAATGTGGGATAGGTTTTTTATTGAAAAATGGCCTGGTGGTGTTTTAATAAAGTACCAACTTAAACAAACCCTTTACATCTCATTTCAATGAAACTAAAAATAATTGTTGACGCTTTCTGTTAATGTTTTGTTGAAAGGATCTAGCTACAGACTAACGGTCGACTCGGCGGAAGCATAATGTACGCAGCGCGGAAGGATACGTGAGTGAATTGACACTGATCCAAACGGTGTTAACTGGATGAAAAGTTGGAATGGCATTTGCACAATTAACCACAGATGATTTGGTCACGGAGTTAATTCGATCTGGAATTGAGGTCATTGAGGAGGAGCAGAGTAAATTCAAAGGTGGGTTAAGTGGATTTTAATTAGTGTTTGTGGTGTTTAATACAGTGTTGAAAATTAACGTTAGCACCTGCCAAATGCAGTGTAAACTTCGTCACCCACATTAACGTTACATTCAACATAACTTATTTTTAATGTAACGTTAACGTTAGGTTAACTGACGTTAACTAACTACATTTAAGGTAACGTAAGAAAGTTGGTCCAGCTGTGTGCGCGCGCAAATTTTAAATTCCCACTGTCGTTTTCATGAACTTAGTCATATACTACACTCACAATAACATGGTAAATGTAATACCTGCATAATTTGTGCTATCATTAATAAATAATCCAAAATTATGTTTTCTGTAATTATCCTAGTTTAGCGGAGTTAATGATTCCACTTGCGATCACTGTCTATAGTATTATAAAATTAAATCTGCATTTTATCATTAGTCAACTGTAAAATTTTTACACTGTTAACTAGTTTTGTTATACTGTTTATTTTATTATGAATTTTGTGAGAGTAATGGACATTGTTGGCCATTGAGACCTTTGGTGGGGATGGGCGCCCTCTGCCCCCTGCAGATTTGAGCGGTGCGCCCCAAAACTTAACAGTCTACATGTGGGCTGTTTCTCAGTCTGCGTTCTTGTCTGTACTTGTGTTCTTGTGGACTTGTGAAACGTCATAAGTCGCAGCCAAAGTACTGTTCCAATTCTAAAGTCCGCATCTAGCTACGTACAGTCAAATACCCGCATTGGTGGTGACTTGTGTGGACTTGTTTGCCAGATATCCCAGGATGCATTTCGCTGCCAAAAAGCGGAAATGTCGGACGAGAAAACTCAGTAACTCAACTTATAATACTGCTGTTCTTGTGTCACATATAGTAGTTTTAAGAGTTTTTAATGCGGGAATATAGTTGTTTAAACTCCAAATATGTGGTTGATTTCTCAAGACAGAGCTGATTTAAAAAATTGCTACGACATTTTCAGAGATGTGAGGTCCCGCCTGCTAACGGTCCGGCCGTTATCAAGTCCGCTGCTGTTCCAATTGCTGAATGACTGACAGCGTGCTCCCGGAAGTTTGTCCTCCCGAGGCGAACTTGCCAAGTCCGAGCTTTAAAGTACAGAAGTCCGAACTTGGCCAACTTGGTATTGAGAAACACCTGTGTTGTCTCCTTGAAACTTGCTGGAACCGATCTTTATCCTGTGTTACCAGATAAACGGCAGGTTAAAGCCAAAGATCCACGTGTGTGTTTCACTTTTCTACACAACGCAGCCACTACACTAGCATGTGACTATCGGTAGATTATTTATACTGTGAATAAAGTCTATTGTCATTAAAATATATAAACATTTCTGTGAAAATACGTAATTATAAAGACGAATGTTACAAAACCAGTCAGGCAGCTGATGCTGGTTCTCACTGAACTGCCCCTTTCCATTAATCTTAGTTGCATGGCTTATTTGTATTATTATTTTTTCCGAATCAAAGTCCCATGGCCCAGATGCAACATTAGAGGAGCGTGACTTGGGTACTTGCATTTTTATTTTTAATTGTGCATGTTATGCTGTTACTACTGTGGTAGTTAACATTGCTGTTTTTAGATAATGAAGTTGATGGAGAAGCAGTGGACCTCTTTGAAGGAAAAGCAAGCTAAATTCAATCGATTTGTTTAGCAGTGGAAGGAAACTGTGACTCTAACCCTCGAACCTGTCCTGTTACAGTCGGGGCAGGCTACAGTGGAACCAAGGTAACTTAATGTTGTGTGATTGTTGTAGGCTTAAACGAAACCATGTAAAAATAACTCTCTAGGTATCATGGATCCTTTTGATGTTACATAGTGTAGATCTCCACACACTGTTAACCTCTTACATTCCAAGCATATTTTGGGGAATTACCCCTATTTAAAGTGTAATTCTAAAACTACATGGGCTACAGACTTAAATCTGGTAGTAAAGGTAAACTCTGTTGGATTAGCACTAAAATTTATATCTGGGTATATAGAATTCCAATGATTATTTGCACCTGGCCTACAGTGCATTGGCGTGTCTAGCACACAGACCAGTGGGTATTTTAGTGTGATAAATCAATGTAGCCAATTCATTTTCATTTTGATTGTTCTTATGTTGTATGTATGATGCTTTAGCTATATTGTTGTTACACACACACAATAAAGCTAATTTGAATTGAATTGAATTGAATGTTTTATACATGTTTGTTGGTTTGTTAGTGATTCAAAAGCCTGGGTTATGTTTTGAATTCACTTTTGTAGGCTGGAGTCGCCATCCCCTGTGATTACTCACCTGCCCACTCCCACAACTTTCCATCAAAGGGAAAACTGTGGGGAAGGCCAACCAACAGAGCACAGAGTGGTATAGAGTGTTATAGACAAACTAGCAGTAAATGGTGCAGTGCATCCGCGAGCAGTAGGTCTGAAATTTTCACACAAACCTGTTATTGATTACACAAATGCCACACATTTCTCTGTTGGTGATTCGGCAAAGGCCTGGTTAGAAATTTTACATTAACCACGTAACTGGTCGGTTTCGTTCTGCAGTCCATCACAAGAAGCATGTTGAGATGACCACTGTTGGCTAAAGCGGTTAGCTCTCAATGGCCGCACAAGGCTAGTCTGTCTCAACTGCAATTGGAACAGACAGGATAAACCTGGGACATGTGATCACAGTGAGAGTACATCTCTCCCTCCCACAGCGTACAAGCCTTTTCCATCTATTCCAAAACCAATCACCATAAAGAGGTGATGACGATTTTGTAGACAAAGGATCCTAATTATGAACAAAGGTTAAAAGAGAGATGAATATCTCTCCCATGATTCATGGTGAAAAACGGTGCACTTGACCTACTTGAAACTGACGAAACTGAGATGACAGAGCGTCACTGACTGAAAAGGCTCTCTACAGTCCGCCGTACTCGGGGACTACAAAGGCCTGACCTTTGACCTGCGTTCTCACTTAGGTGGTTGACCAGAAGACAGGTACCTGACCTGTTCTGACACTACATCTTGGGGGGAAACCAGATGCCTGGTGCTTTGTTGTCCTGTTGCTTATTATTTTTGTTGCTTATTTTATACTGAACTGGATGTTTGTGTGTCTGCACCCATTTAGTGCCGTTTAATGATAAAATGCACACTAACAGATTCCCATAGGAGAAGCCAGAACGGATGCTGCCAGCTCATTCTATGTTGTTGAATGTCATTGTTTAACCCTTTCAAAACATGGTCCAGAAGGTTGCTCATGTGTGGGCCAAGGGACCACGTGGGCAAAAGGGGGGAGGTTGAATAAGGACTGAATTACTGAACTAACAGATTACAATGACATTTGTGAATAACAGTGTTAATGTTTTTAACTAAGTGTTTTCCTTTAATTGATATTGCCTAAGGTGCAGATGGATGATTAACAAGGGTTAACACTAACATCTTAAAGTATGAGGTTGAATCTGCTTTCATGCTAGACTTAGCAGCTGTTCAGAGACAGAAATGAAGGGTAAACTGTCTGTGTTTTTGGACGCGGTGTTATTGGACACTTTGAGCTCCAAGAAAGAAGATTCATTCAGAGAGCGTGAAACCGGTTTAGAACATGCTACTGTCTAGCCAGAGCTATCTTAGAGAGATTGTGGAAGCAAAACAACTACGGACCAACTCAAAATCTCATGCTGTAGTAATCTGTGTCTTTCCTACAGGTCCAGACGTGATATTATGGTGAATTGCACTGCAGTATTAGTGCAATTCACCATAATATCATGATCACAAATGAAATGCTTGTAATTGTTGGCATGTTAAGTAAATATGTTAAAGTTTTCCACAAACAGGAGGCCAGAGCGGTGGACAAAGCCCTAACTCTCTAACAAGCCTAATCACTGAAATTCATCTCTGTTTTCCTTCCTGAGTGATGGCATCAGCAACAGAGTGCTGGTGCAGTAAAATGGTAACAAATATGACAAAATGTTTTGGTGAAGTAAGAAATTGTTTTTCCCACATGCGCAAGCGACATTGCCTTCACAGCTGCCCTTTTTAGCCACGGCTACTCTCCCTCACTTAGAGCGAGGGAGTTATGTACTCATCAAGGGCCACAGATTCTCCTTTAATTGGTTTTTGGGGTCCTTTCCAAGTGCTTTTAACCACCGAAACCGCAGCAACAGTCATGGGATGGGACACCTGGGTCCACGCCAGCCACTGTAATTCTATCCCGGAGCCCTGCGACGACGTCAAGCCTCCATCCACTCCCAACCGGCTCGAGCTCAGCAGTCCAGAGGTGCTAAGGACAGCACTCCAGAAGTAACTACAAGTCACTATATTCTCGGCATTTTGAATTGACCGTACATATAGCCATAGGTCATAACATTCACTGTGGACGTGAGTGGGGGGGGGAGAAAGAAGCAGGTAGCCAAACACTACACTACACGTATTTGAACTACAGTGTGACCAACGAGGAATCGATGATGGAATCCAGCTCCTTACGGCCGTGGCACCTTTTCCAGTTGCCAAGATGGGAGCAGTTAGGTCTCAGGGGTTCAGTGTTGTGTTTGACTGGTATTTCTGTGATTATGGTGTTTCCTATTCTGTACACATCTGACAAACATCCACCTGCATCTCACTCGATCACACTGATACTGCATAGTCTCAATAGATCAAAGCGCACAGTAGCACCACTGAGCTTCCCACCGGAGGGGAACACCTGGGACAGAGTGCTGAATAATTCTGTGCACGCCAATGTAAATTCTAGTTGCTATGCGTGCCTGACCGTGTTCCGCTCACATGTATTTTCCAAATTTAAACCTTTCCCACTCTCCGACGCCCGCCCGACCCCGGCCGGGGCTGGGAATGCATGCTCACACGCGGCTACACGGCCCTGCATACAAGCCTAGCGCTGACATGCTATTACACCAAATCCGTGCCATCCCCAGAAATGCTCCAGCCCAGAATTTTTCTCTATCGATCTGAATGTGTTGATAGAGGCCATCGGGGTGCCCTGAGGGGTCCCAAATGAGTTTAGAGAAAGAAATCAAATTGCGACCATGTTTGAATCAAGTCTCTGTTGATGTGGGTGTACAATTAACAAAAAGATGGAGAATGGTGGATACCTTCATTACAATCAACCTTCAAAGCTTGTGACTGTTAAATATTGAGATATTACCATGTGATTCTCCGAAAGACTAATTGAATTCATTTTAAGGAATTAATCCACAAATAAGGACCATTATTATCACTTTCTTTCCGGTGACAGGACCATTAGATTGGTGATTAATTCACACACTTGGAAAAGCTTTTATCTGATGGAACCAGGCAACAGTTTTTCAAAACAAATGTCTCAGGCACAAAAGTAGTCCTGCAAAGAAACATTCACACTTGTAGCTTTCGTAGATGTCCTTGTTTTATCCCACAAGTTAATCTAGGAGACATTATAAATACCACGCTATAGGTCAGTTATGAATATGTTATACATGATATTTGATAGCCGAGGTTCTCATCCAGGATGAGTACAAATGCATATGTTTGATCCCCTGCTTGTTCATAACTTAACAATGTCTGTGTTCTGCAAAACTGGCCAAGACTAATTTTCTATAGTCAATTTTCTGTTCTTGGATGTCCATATATGGCCAGAGGGAGGATTGTTATGGCAGAAAATTGTGTCCTCTTACATTTAATCTTTTATGTGACTGTATTATAGATATGTATTGTGGATAAAAATCCTTAACCTTTCCTCTCCTATACTCCTTATGTTGGTCTGTCCACATTTACTAGGGTCTAGGTCAGAGCCGTGAGATCGTTTTGGTGTTTTCCTCTCTTGTTGTTCCTCTCCTCTCCTGGATTGTTCATTCAAGGCTGAGAGAGGATCTC
Source organism: Micropterus dolomieu (assembly GCF_021292245.1). Classification (NCBI taxonomy): domain Eukaryota; kingdom Metazoa; phylum Chordata; class Actinopteri; order Centrarchiformes; family Centrarchidae; genus Micropterus; species Micropterus dolomieu. The sequence continues at coordinate 30,754,030 of NC_060160.1, read as the reverse complement.
TGTTCCCCAAAACATAGAAACCTAGACTGTAAATGATGATGCTTCCCTTTGCTCGGGGCCAGACACCCGATGCCGCCCTAGGCGGCAGGTCTCTGGACCAGCTGTATATGTGTTTTAGTACTTTTCTGTTTATTCTCTTTTGTTAAATAAATACTTCAAAGACAACAGTTGGTTGTTACTCAATTCATTGCTCAACCCCTCACCAGGAATATAATTTCCACGACAGTGAGAAACTTGGGTGTCATGATTGATGACCAGCTGTCCTTTTCAGACCATGTTGCTGCTGTCTCTCAGTCATGCCGCTTTGCTCTATACAACATCAGAAAAATCAGGCCCTACCTCACTCAGTATGCCACCCAGCTTCTGGTACAGGCCATGGTTATCTCTCGCCTCGACTATTGCAATACCCTCCGAGCAGGTCTTCCAGCTTGTGGGTTGAAACCCATACAAATGGTTCAGAACGCAGAAGTGCATCTGGTTTTTGATCAGCCCAAAAGGACTCATGTCACTACATTACTGTGGGACCTCCACTGGCTACACATGGCCTCCAGAATCAGATTCAAGTCACTAATGCTTGCATACAGTTTAAGTCCATAATACAAGTTTACGTTCCTTCTAGGCCACTACATTCCTCCAACGAATGCCGCCTGGTTCTGCCATCCCTTCACACAAAGCAATCCCAGTCCCGGCTGTTCTCTTCTGTGACACCACGATGGTGGAACGAGCTACCATTGCCATTAGAGCAGGGGCATCCCTCTCTAACTTCAAGAAGCTCTTGAAAACTTATCTCTTCCAAGACTCTTATAACACCTCTAACATGCACTTCCTGTGCTCTCCTTCTTCTATCCACTTCTATCTTGTATTGATTGCACTTTTTTGTTAACTCTTACTTCTTTCCCTCCATTGATGTGATATGTGCTCTTAGTATTGATTGGTGCTCTTACTAGTATGTATTTTTAGTTGTAGATTTCGTGCTGTATTTGATGCTTTGTTGATGCTTGTATGTTGTTCCTCAAATGTAAGTCGCTTTGGATAAAAGCGTCTGCTAAATGAGTAAATGTAAATGTAAATGTAAAAATGTAATACAATTGTTAAACTTTCCAAGTATTGATTTTATGTTTGGAGGAAATTACGATTAATCATCTTTCCGCTGCCCTCCTTTGCCGCAAGCTACAGAGGCTCCATCACCTCCATCACTGGCCTCCTGCCCAGCCACCTGAGGGGTTTCACCACCATGTGCCTCACATGCTTGCTGATTGTTGCATGCTTTTATTGCGCTTAGAGTAGATGATTAGTTAGTTAGTGATTTTTGATCTGTGCTAAAGTTAAATAAACTGTAAAACTGTTAAATTGTACTTTTTGAGTAAGTGTTGTGATGGTCAGTGCTAGGATTCATTATTAATGTAAGATAGTGATTCAGTATTCACGTTTGTGCACTCTAAAAACTAATTCAAGGGACCTTTAGTCATTACTTAAAAATATATATTGTTGTGAAATAAAAAATGAAGTTCTGAGATACTGTTTTTACTTGTAATTGTTATTTTATTGAGCTTGGATGACACACAAATTATGCCTATTGATTCAATATACTATCATGACTTGTCAGAGTTTAACATTTTCAGTTAATCAAAAAACAATTTAATTTTAACTTCTGTTAATGTAAAATACAATTTGATATATTAAATGTATATTAAAAGATTAATGTTACATATATGTTTAAAGAGAAATATATTACAATGTTAAAATGGTGCTAAAAAGATAAATACTGATTGGAAAGCTGTTTCAGTAATTTCATTTGTGTTATTTAAAATACAGATTGTGAATTCATGATGACTAATTGTTTTGTTTGCACTAAAATATCCATCCTCCATGAGCAACCCTTAAAATTTCCCTGAATTTTTTGTGTTATAATTTATCTTACTTATAAGCATTACAAGGCTTGCTTTAAGATTGCCCCCCATCACAAAAAACACACTTGGCCACTGTCACCAAGCATTACAAGTTTCAAATCAGTTTACTTAATTTATCTCCCTACTCAGGTCTTCAGTCACTTTGCCGAGTGCCTTGCAAGGACAGCTAACTCTAGTCTTCATCTTTTCCTGGTGTCGTGGACCAAGGGGTTCAAGTTGAGATGTGGTCAGTGTGAAGAAGCATGGAGTGAGACAGAAATATGGATTGGCCTGGCAAAGTCTGTAAATTTGCGACCCCTACTAAAGACAAGTTGTTGAAACATTATAGGTTACGTCACATCTGCGGTGGGCAACCTCTGTGATGTCCTTACCTGGATTGTTTTTGTTCATTTAAATCATGGGGTAGCCTGAAATAACATATATCAAGGAAACACTCAACTCACTCAACAAAAGTGAGAATCTCTGAAATACTCAGTTTCTGTTGCGAGTTGTGTAATGTAGGCACATTCTCCACCGAAAAAGAGTATTTTGAACACCTTCGTCAACATTTGAAAAAGCAAGAAACTGTCACCTGTGTTTTTAAAAATTGCAATTTCACAACTAATCTATGGAACCTTTGCTTCACATAGAAATCGCAAGCGTACTCCCCACTCTTTAGATGACTTCAAAGATGACGTGATAAAGAGGTATGAAAACCCTTCGCAAGCAGATCAGTGCAGTGATGGAGTTAATCAGGAGGGTGAGCAGTCTGATGTTGATGAGATTAGAGATGATGATATAAGAGTACTGCCAAAGTTGATTGAAAGAAGCTTGGCTCATTTAATGTTGAAATTAGAGAATTCCTTTCCTCTGCCTTCAAAAGAAGAAAGTTTTTTATTAACAGTTTTCTGTCATTGAACCGATTAAGTATGTTCTTAGTAGAGAGAGCAGCTTTCAGTATGTCCTCATTCTAAAGTCATTACTTCACCTTTTTAGCAAGAAAGATATACAGGACCTGATCTTGAGTGAGGCAGAAACTCAGAGAACTGTGTACAAGTCATTTCACGATGACACCTTTTACAAAACCAATGAGCTGTTCTCGGGAAGTGACCTTACCATTGCTCTTAATCTCTATGTGGATGACTTTGATATATGCAATCCTCTTGGTACATCCAGGAAAAAACACAAAATCGCAGCTGTGTATTGTGTGTTAGCTGATGTACCATTGTAACTCATTGCTCAGATCTGAACTAAACTCAATCTTCTTAGCAATTCTGTGCAAGGCTGAGGATGTGAAGAGATTTGGTTACAGTGCTGTGTTGGAGCCACTGCTCAAAGATCTTGTGTACTTAGAGGAAGAAGGACTGTATGTTCCAGCATTGGGCAGAAGAGTCAAAGGCACAGTGGTTAGTGTGGTTGCAGACAATCTCGGTGCCCATTCTATGGGGGAATTTGTTGAGAGCTTTTCCAGTTCATACATCTGCAGATTTTGTCTAGGTGAAAAGTCACAGTTTCAAGATGGAGAAGTGAGAACAGGGGCATTCCCACCCAGAATGAAAGAACAACACGCATTGCATATTCAGGCTGTACAGGAGAATGATAGTTTAATGCATGTGTATGGAGTGAAGAGACAGTGTGCACTGACAGCAAAATTGAAATATTTTGATGTTTTGTCTGGTAAAGGGCAGCATTGGATTCATTGTGAAAGGTCTGACTGCTTGGTCAGTTGAGCATCTGAGGAGCTATGTGCTTGAGAAAAACGGTCCTGTGAAAGCCATAGAGCCAGCTGAGCTATCAGACATGTTCCCCTTGATATCTTACATCTTTGGTGAAACAAGCATTATGACTCTTAAGCTCAGCATTTATGTTCCATAAATGGTCCCCATATTTTTTTGAAGATTTTTAGATGAAATGATACAAATTCGCATAAAATGTGGTGGAGGTCAAATATAATATCCTCTTAACATTTTTCACCATTTAGCTGTTACTAAAAATTACTGAAACATATCAAACATTTTGTGTACAGGATGCATAATGTCACAACCGGCTCAACTCCGAGTGATCCTTGAGGATCATGATGTCCGTAAAGTTGTACTACCATCTGGAATCCCTGAGACAGTGGATGACCTTCACTCAGTCATTCGTGATGCATTTTCCATTGCCAGAAACTTCAGTGTTCACTGTAAAGATGTTGATTTTGGTGAGTTTTTCACCCCTTTTTCTACAACTAACCTCAAGGATAAGGACACAATCAAGGTTGTGTTTCTCCAGGACCAGGAGTCTGTAATAAATTTAACCTTAACTGATTCAATTCAATTCAATTCAATTTTATTTATATAGCGCCAAATCACAACAACAGTTATCTCACAGCGCTTTTCATAAAAGAGCAGGTCTAGACCATACTCTATGATGCTATTTACAGAAGCCCAACAGTTCCCACCAAGAGCAAGCACTAGGCGACAGAGGCAAGGAAAAAATTCCTTTTAAGAGGCAGAAACCTCAAGCAGAACCATGGCTCAGGGTGGGCGGCCATCTGCCTCGACTGGTTGGGGTGAAGGAGAGAGAGGGAGAGAGAGAGAGAGAGAGGGCAGGAGAGGAACAGAGAGAAAAAGAGAGGGATGGAAGGAGAGAGAGAGGGGAGGGAGGCAGCCTACACAATATACACACAGAGGTACAGACAGTAAAGGTGATGTTGCTATAGACTAAATGAAAAATGGTACAGATATTTACAGTAGTGTTAATGGTAACAGTCGTAATGTTAATGATTATAATAACAATAATAACAATAGGACTAGTAAATAGTCGTTGCAGCAGAGGGTGTCGAGCAGGAACACGGGGGCAGCAGGTGACCCGCAGCCACAGATCCAGACTCCACAGCTCCAGAGCCAGAAACACCTGCAGGAAGTGATAGGAGGAGAGAGGAGAGGGACGAGAAAGCACAAGACTACCAGAAAGGGGAGAAGTTGTGTTAGTAACATGCAATAATGGGATGAGGTTGCATACAGAGGGAGAGAAAGTAGAGGAGAGAGGAGCTCAGTGCATCATAGGAAATCCCCCGGCAGTCTAGGCCTATAGCAGCATAACTAAGGGATGGTTCAGGACTCACCTGAGCCAGCCCTAACTATAAG
>NC_060160.1:30746692-30748913 GCF_021292245.1 Micropterus dolomieu | reverse complement strand
GGTGTCGAGCAGGAACACGGGGGCAGCAGGTGACCCGCAGCCACAGATCCAGACTCCACAGCTCCAGAGCCAGAAACACCTGCAGGAAGTGATAGGAGGAGAGAGGAGAGGGACGAGAAAGCACAAGACTACCAGAAAGGGGAGAAGTTGTGTTAGTAACATGCAATAATGGGATGAGGTTGCATACAGAGGGAGAGAAAGTAGAGGAGAGAGGAGCTCAGTGCATCATAGGAAATCCCCCGGCAGTCTAGGCCTATAGCAGCATAACTAAGGGATGGTTCAGGACTCACCTGAGCCAGCCCTAACTATAAGCTTTATCAAAGAGGAAAGTCTTAAGACTACTCTTAAATGTGGAGATGGTGTCTGCCTCCTGAACCCAAACTGGAACCTGGTTCCACAGGAGAGGAGCTTGATAGCTGAACGCTCTGGCTCCTAGTCTACTTTTGGACACTCTAGGAACCACAAGTAACCCTGCATTCTGGGAGCGCAGTGCTCTGGTGGGGTAGTAAGGTACTATGAGCTCTTTAAGATAAGATGGTGCCTGACCATTGAGAGCTTTGTAGGTAAGAAGAATGATTATAAATTCTATTCTGGATTTTACTGGAAGCCAATGCAAAGAAGCTAAAACAGGAGAAATATGATCTCTTTTCCTGGTTCCTGTCAGAACATGTGCTGCAGCATTCTGGATCAGCTGAAGAGTCTTAACGGACTTTTTCGAGCAGCCTGATAATAAGGAATTGCAGTAATCCAGCCTAGAAGTAACAAATGCATGGACTAGTTTTTCTGCATCATTTTTAGACAGGATGTTAATGATTTTCGCAATATTACGTAGGTGAAAAAAGGCGGTCCTTGAAATTTGCTCAATGTGAGACTTAAACGACATGTCCTGATCAAAGATAACTCCAAGATTCCTCACAGTGGTGCTGGAGGCCAGGGCGATGCCATCAAGGGAAACTATATCTTTAGATAATGCGTCACGGAGGTGCTTAGGCCCCAGAACAATAACTTCTTATCTGAGTTTAACATTAGAAAATTACAGGTCATCCAGGTTTTAATATCCTGAAGGCACAGTTGAAGTTTAGCTAACTGATGAGTTTCATCTGGTTTGATCGATAGATATAACGAAGTATCAGTCATGTTGGTCACTGATGTGACCAACATGACTGATCAGCCTTGTGAGGAGCACTATCTTGACGGCACCTGTGTCAACAGATGACACACTGATTCTCTCATCTGAAGATAGTACAGGCCACCGTTCCCAGCGCTGGCCCACTCATTTTTCAATTCCCAGCTTTTCTGGCCTCAAAGAGATCCAAATTCAGTCAGCCAATGAGCGCTTCAAAAAATATGGGACACTTCTCACTACAAAAGATTTAATTCCACTACTCCCAGACATCCTTGGAAAACGTCTCGGGTTACGTATGTAACCCTGGTTCCCCGAGAAGGGGAACGAGAGACTGCGTCGGTTACGACACTATGGGAACGCCTCTAGGCGAAGCAGGTCTGAACGTGAATGAAATCACTCCAATCCTATTGGCTTGTTGCTAGAACGGTAAGGTGTGACGGAATAACCGGAGGAGTATAAAGCACACCTGTACACACTCATCATTAGCTTAAACTATGAAGCAGGCGCTTCAGGCGGGGAGAGAGGTGCGGCGGGCCGACGCAGTCTCTCGTTCCCCTTCTCGGGGAACCAGGGTTACATACGTAACCCGAGACGTTCCCCTTCGAGGGAACTCGAACTGCGTCGGTTACGACACTATGGGAACGAGATACCCACTAAACCGTGCCGAAAACCCCGCCTGCCCCTGTGTGCAATAAAGTGACACTACTAAGAGGAGAGCGCACGAGTGCCAGGTGCCGAAGGAAGGTCAAGACTGTAAAACCGAATGAATGTGTGCGGAGTGGCCCAGCCAGCCGCTAAACAACATCCTGCAAGAGGCCCCGGAAAGGAGGGCTCGAGAGGCCGCCTTGCCTCTGGTAGAATGAGCCCTCACAGCCACAGGTGAAGGCAAACCGCGCACCTGATAGGCCAGGGAAATAGTCTGAACAATCCAGTTGCTAATAGTATGTTTGGATGCAGGGAGCCCGGCCCTGGGAGACCCAAAACACACTAGCAGCTGGTCAGCCTTCCTCCAACGGGAGGACCTCAGAGTGTAAATACTCAGTGCTCTGACAGGGCAGAGCAGATGAAGTCTCCCGTCCTCCGCCGTCACATGAG
>NC_060160.1:30735881-30746592 GCF_021292245.1 Micropterus dolomieu | reverse complement strand
TCGGAGTCGGATTGCTGCCGCGTCTCCGGATCCAAACCGCGAGCGGGAGAAGCCGAGAACGGGCTCCCGAACGAGGAAAGGAAGCGTCGGAGCCAGCGGATGAAGGTCGGGAAAAAGCCTCAGCCGTCCCGAAATCCTCTGACAGATCACGCTGTGAACCCATGAGTGAAGCCGCCGGGCCGCCTCAGCGGCCGCAGGGCCCGCGCCATGGGGAAAACACATCCAACCATCCTCGGAAAAGAGAGCCATGCTGTACCTCAGTACCCGCACGGAAAGGGCTTCGCAACGGGCGCAGGCAGCCCCCTCGAGAGCTGCCCGGGCGTGCTCCATCCCCAAACATGAGACACACATCTCATGAGAATCTCCATCCGTGATGTACGGAGGGCAAGAAAAAAACACACCTTCTGTACATCTGGTTGCCGGACATGCTGGTAGACTTCTTCTTCAGGTAAGACACACTGCTTGTAGGACTGGAGCTTTCTTCAAACAACATACAGAGCGCCTGCTGAATAGAAAAAAGCTAATGATGAGTGTGTACAGGTGTGCTTTATACTCCTCCGTTTATTCCGTCACACCTTACCGTTCTAGCAACAAGCCAATAGGATTGGAGTGATTTCATTCACGTTCAGACCTGCTTCGCCTAGAGGCGTTCCCATAGTGTCGTAACCGACGCAGTTCGAGTTCCCTCGAAGGGGAACTAGCGGAGGCTATTTATGAGTACACTGCTTATCCATCTATTCTCCAGATGAGTGAGGTTGCAGAGGCCATCACTCAAAAGCATCCCTGTCTCAAAGAACCAGGTTCCTTAAATGGGTCATATGGTTCAGTTTCTCAGGCACAACAATACAAAAACGTCATAGCACAGAAAAACGAGTTTGATAACTCACGGAGTCCAGTCAGTCAGTCACAGAATCCAGTCCGGATTTTTGCTGCTGGGTTGTGAATGTTTTACTGGCTTCCGTAAACAACTTTGCACGGCGATTGTAGAATGATGATCTGAAGGTGAAGTGTACAGGATGGGCGAAAGTCACAGATGAAAACGATACGCAAGGGATTTATTACCTTACTTTGATTTTTTTCTGACAATCTTAGAGCGTGTCACTTCTGTCACTGCTCCTCTCCCACTCTCTCCTACCGACACACTGATATTTACCGAGAAGAGGTTTAATTGTCGCGCCATCCGGCAACGAATCAGTGTGGCTCGTTTATAAAATGTGCGTTTCCAGGGTTTTCCACGGTGGTGAAACCTGGCGAATTGTAGGTTGTCACAAGGTCAGTTGCATATTTGCACAATTTGCACAATTGCAGGCAGATTCAGGATTGAATGGGAGAGGAATAGGGTGCACATGTGGGTGCCCAGATCAAAAAGTATAAAACATAGCTCAACCAAATTACACACATCTATAGATGAGACTTGTGGCTACATTTTGACATTTGGAGTCTGTAGCTTAAAGTATGCAGGAATAATGTATATATTTTGAAAAGCCTGAAAAATTGTATAATAATAAAAAGAAACGATACAATAACAATAGGGTCCTTGCTTTCAGGCAAGGGCTGGAGTCCTCACCCTCTTGCCTTTCTGCTTGGTTCCTAACTAACACAAATTTTTTTCAAATTGTCATGATTTGGGTTACCCTTGCATCTGATTTTTATAGAACACCTGATTTATTTTTTCCATGACTCAGGTTGAAAGGCTGAGAGAAATTGCCATTCGCTGCCTCATAGTCTATCTTGGAGAGAAGGAGGAGGACCTTTTCAAACAGTACCGTGTAAGTAATTGAGTACGCTTTTAATTTTGTTTGAGCTGCATGTCTCTGTAGCCTTTCCACGTGGAGATATGGCCGTTTCAATCCTGTGCACCAGCCTCCATGTATTTTATACATCCTTACACCTTTTAATTTCTTCTGCAAGGATGTGGAGGAGCATGATGCAGACCTTGCGATGCAAGTGATGAAGATTGCCATCATCGGTGATGGGCGTGCAACCATCGTAGTCAAGGGAACCAAGATCCTGCAGGGGAGTGATGTCACCAGATCCTGTGTTTTGCTGATGGGAGCAATCTATGCTCTTAACCTTAGCTATCCCAAGCAGTTGAAATTTACCTTTGAGGAATTCCAGAAGCTTGAGCTCAATGGACAAAAAGCCAGCTCTAAAGTAATGAATCTCAAGAATGGTATTTTCTAGAGCGGACTTGATGGACCTTGCGTGAGGGAGAAGCTCACATCATACACACACACACACACACACACACACACACACAAACACACACACACGTGTTCTTTTGTTTCTGTGATAGTATGAATACCTACTGAGTAAAGTCCAAATCAGTGGAAGTTATCAGCATAGGATGACCTCTGTTCTCCGAGGGTGTTAGTGTATTTTGAACTTTATATGCAGTGCCTTCTTTTACTGGATATTTTTCCTGGAGTTAGTCAGGAGTGTGAGCAGTCTGATATTGATGAGAGAAGAGTTGATGATGTGAGTACTGCCAAAGTTGATTGAAAGAAGCTTTGCTCATTTGATGTTGAAATTAGTGCCTTGAATGTACAGCCACCTGTCTTTTGTTTTGGATCATTTTCATGTGTACAAGTCAAAGGATGGTGATTCATGCACAGGGTTTTACTTAATTTTATAACATTGTTCCTCCTCATAAAGCTTCTGAGTACATGTTTTGTGTCTTAGGAGAATGTAGCCTACAAATGCTGCTGTTTGCACTTTTAAGCATTTAGTGCTACTATTAATATTTTAAAAAAAAATGATTCTAATTAATATGAATATTACTGTCTGAATTTCTGCCAGGTTTTGACATCCCTCTCATGCCTCTTAGTAAATCTAGCAACCTTTCAGAAGGTGTTTTTTATCTTCTTGCTTTTTTCCCTCAAGCACCCTCAAACAAACACAAACACACACACCATCCTCATCTTTCTCAGATTGTGTTGTAATCATTTGATTTTAACCGCTTCTTCCTTCACAAAGACAGCAAGGCTCTGTAGCTACACCTATTTTCTGGGAGATTCCTGCTGTGCTTGGCTTGGAATTTTTCTCAAGGTCATGACAGAAGAGCAGACACAGCACATGGTAAGACTGAATATCATTTGGAAAAAAGTCTGATTATTAATGGTGTCTGTTTATATTTTAAAAATTTAAGTCCTCTCTTAAGTCCTGATTTTCCCATCAAAAATCTCCAACTCTCTTGATCAAAAGACCCAACTGTCTTCATGAGGCATTGCATCACGATAGCCTGTGTTTCCCAGGAGGCTAAGTTGCTCAAAACTACAGTCTGGAACCAAGGTTTGAAAATGTCCTTATTATAGGACAGGGCTCAACTTAACTCTTGCAGAGATCAACTTAATTATTAAGTTCATGTTACTTAGAAATGTGTTTTATTCTGGCCTCAGGTGAGTCCTGAACCATCCCTTAGTTATGCTGCTATAGGCCTAGACTGCCGGGGGATGTCCTATGATGCACTGAGCTCCTCTCTCCTCTACTTTCTCTCCCTCTGTATGCAACCTCATCCCATTATTGCATGTTACTAACGCAACTTCTCCCCTTTCCGGTAGTCTTGTGCTTTCTCGTCCCTCTCCTCTCTCCTCCTATCACTTCCTGCAGGTGTTTCTGGCTCTGGAACTGTGGAGTCTGGATCTGTGGCTGCGGGTCACCTGCTGCCCCCGTGTTCCTGCTCGACACCCTCTGCTGCAACGACTATTGTTACTAGTCCTATTGTTATTATTGTTATTATAATCATTAACATTACGATGGTTACCATTAACACTATTATACATATCTGTACCATTTTTCATTTAGTTTATAGCAACATTACCTTTACTGTCTGTACCTCTGTGTGTATATTGTGTAGGCTGCCTCACTCCCCTCTCTCTCCTTCCATCCCTCTCTTTTTCTCTCTGTTCCTCTCCTGCCCTCTCTCTCTCTCTCTCTCTCCTTCACCCCAACCGGTCGAGGCAGATGGCCGCCCACCCTGAGCCATGGTTCTGCTCGAGGTTTCTGCCTCTTAAAAGGAAGTTTTTCCTTGCCTCTGTCTCCTAGTGCTGCTCTTGGTGGGAACTGTTGGGCTTCTGTAAATAGCATCATAGAGTATGGTATAGACCTGCTCTTTTATGAAAAGCGCTGTGAGATAACTGTTGTTGTGATTTGGCGCTATATAAATAAAATTGAATTGAATTGAATTGAATTAAGAGGTAATTCACCATACTCAAAACATTGCTTTGAATTAATGTAATTCTGCCATCAGTCTTAACTTAAAAATTCTCGTGGAAAACGTTAACATATTTATTTTTTTTGTTGACCCAATGTTTTATTTTTTAGAGTGTGGACAGATCCTTTTGAGACTGTTTTCATGTTTTGGTTTCTGGTCCCTGACCCCAGGGTGGTGCCCCATAATTATGAATCTTTATTAATGATTTAATAATACAAATTACCCGTACAATTATATTCTGGCATCTTTGTTTTTTATTCTTTTCAGAAACACATAACATAAACAAAGATAATCTCTAACATTTGTTATGTGTACTTATGAGAATTCACCTAGACAATATGACATAATTCAGTTTAAAAATGAAGTTTATTTATTGTTATAAATAGTACTTTGAACAAAAGGACTATTTATCTATGGATGTTACAATACATAAACTACAATTTCACCTTTGTATGTATTTGATCATTTTCTGTATTTGTCTATGTATTTTTTTCTCTCTAAACTTAACCTTAACCCTGAAACTAAATTCCACTAATTACTGTAAACTACAGAGCTTGGCAGGAAATCTGATGGATTATTTAAGTCCATTGGAGACTGCTTTCTAAAACACAGAAACAAGAAAATCAAGTAGCATGCATCTTGCTTCAGGTACATGGGAAGTTAACATGTGAGCCAAGTATAGGAGTTCAGTGATATGGGGGAGATGGTAACCTCTGTCTCTGTTCAAAGATAATCTCTGACTTTAATGTGGAGTCCTGATTTATGACTGTTGACCTCTTCTGTTAGATCATCTGATGTCTGTTTCTGGTGTTCATTTAGACTGTTGTACAGGCCTCTTGCTGTTTCATTGATGTAGTGTTGATGGAGCTGTCACATGTGATGTCATGATGAGGTCATACACCACTCTAGATACTGGGGTCCTGTTGTTAGGGTGTCCTTGTAGGGTCTAACTGTTTGTGGTAAGTATGACTTGGAACAGTCTGGCAAGATGTTCGGACAGTCCAGACACTGCGATGCTTTAATTTATGCTACCTGTTACCAGGTGAGTGAATGTCCATAGTACATGATGTGATGACCATGAAATGTGGTTTAAAGCTTCTGCAGAAACTAGTGGAACTCAAAATTATTTTGTCAAACTATTTCGAATTACGAATCAACTTCGATGCTCATTTCTTTCTAGTACATAGTGTGCTTTACAGAGAGAGTAAATGATGTCTGGTGCTCAGGTGTTACTGCTCATAGATGGAGAGTTAGCAGGGCTTCTTCGCAACATCTCTGATGGATAGCTATGGTCACAAACTTGCAAGCCCTGGCAAATTTGTTGTAATGTATGATCAGATCACACTAAGCCAATATAATCCACTTCCTGCGGTTTTTAGTCATCAGTCTCAGATTCACATTTGTTCTTGGGTTTATGCTGAATCGACAGGCCACACACTCCTCTGAAAGATTCTCAGTAGAAAGAATTCTCCAGCAGATGGCAGATTTTGTTCACTGAAACATGGTTTCCTTGTTGGTTGCTGCAGGCTGCAGACTTCATCCTTTACACACTGACACTGATACACGCTGGCCTTACCTTTTCCACACAGTGGTTCCTAAACTGTAGGTGGAGATCATTCTGACACATAGTGATAACTACCAATGCAAATCACCAAAAACCAAAATGCTACATTCTTCTTCTTCTTCCTGTCATTATACAGTTTATTACAGTTAAAGGCACAAATTTGTTGACTCATCTTTTAAAAATCCAAAATCAGTAGAAATCAAATCCTATTGGTTCATTTCGAAGATGTCCATGTCTCCAGGGCCGAAGGAACAGCTCAGGAGCATATGGCAGCAGCCTGCTGCGTCCTGCGGGCTGGGGGCTGACTGAGTGACGCGCCAGCAGGAGTCGGACTGTGACTGCCATAAGAGGCGGCAGCAGCTGGAGCGCAAGCAGAGCGGGGAGAGGCTTCCTACAGCAGCACACCGCCACGCAGCTCAGCCTCCTCTCTGAGCCAGCAGCGCAGGTCCATGCTGCCGCCACGGCCGTCTCAGTAACTCTTCCACCCCGACAAACAACGCTACTCGGCGGGCTTCTACAACCCGATTCCCCGGAGAAGTTCAAAAGTAGAGTTGATTGGTAAGTCTTCACTTTGTTCAATATAAAACGGAATTAATTCAAACAGTGAAATGCAACAAAGCTTTATATCAGATTGTCTTGATTTAATTCCGTTTACAATGTTTTATAAACCAATGTACAGGTATAGGCAGTCCACCTAGCTCTTTAATAATCACATTGCTTTGACAGTGTTGATGCGTTGTGACAGTTTTAATGACACAGAGAATAGCCTGACTTGTCTCATAGGCTTTTCATCCCTTCTCTGCACACAGACTGTTTAGTTAATAATCAGCACCTGTTAGTCCAATTGTCTCTGCAGAAGTTGACACACAGCTGAACTAACCCGCATCGATGAGGCAGGTCAGTGATCACATGGAGATCCAGGCTGCACTCAGGACACGCAGTGAAGTGGTTCTAACTTCTCAATATATCACTGGGTAGTAGGTTCCGAAGTTATTTTATAATATACAACTTTCAGATACATTAAGATTTCCCTTTAAAATGTAGCGGAGTAGAAATATTATGTCTTTAAATTGTAGCTGAATGAGTTTCTAACTGTTGTGCCCACTTTACAACTTTTGTCTAAGATTTAGAATCTCAGGACCCCTGGTATGCGGACATCAGTGGGTCTAATAAGGATCTTGTAGTGAATGTAATGCATTCCAATAGGCTATAAGGTGTGGCTCTGAGGGACTCGGGACATGGTTTACGTGTAGTTTTTGAAAGAAATCAGGAGAGCAAAGGGGAAGCAAAAGCAGAAACCTTTGAACTAGAACTGAGACTGACATCTGTCCATCCTCAAAGATATGATGGCCGTAACACCCTCATATCGTGCGTACACTTCACATGTGCTGCTGCTTTTAAAGCCTCCATACTTTTACTGTACCATCTGACAGCTGGAGTTACTAGTTTGTATATTATGATTTTGCTTTTAAATCCATGGTCATAGTTTAAAGCAGTGGTTTCCAGTTTGAGGGTAAAGACCAGAACCACACAAGCCAGTTTGGATTGAGTTATACTACTTCAGCAGACATTTTGTTGAACACTAAAATTTGGAGTTGTGGACATTCTCCCATTTCACTACAGCTTTGATTTATTTGATATACTGTTGGCATGAAAGTGATCAGATTACATTTCTGGTCGCAGCTTATGAAACAGCCACTCTGTAAGTTTTTAATTGAAAAAAAGGAAACAAAAGGAAAAAAAGGTATACCTTTTTGATCTTTTTTACATAGAGGTGACAAAAAGCACCTCAGTCTTCGTAACAAGACCTTTGAGGTGCTGAATCTGGAGTAGAGCAAAGGCCCACATGGCTGTTTGGATCTGGAGGCCCCTGTTATGCAGACATCAGAGGGTCAGAGGTGAGGAGAGCCTCAGCAGCAATGCACTTATCTCTTCTAATGACCTCCAAAGTAAAAGTCAATTACTTCTGCATCATGATCAGAGAGGAGCAGACCACAGGGGGCTGTTCCAGCTCCACCGCTCCTCATTAAAACCACTTCACTGGACTTCACCAGCCTCAGGCTCCAGATTCTAATTTCAAATGTGTAACCTGTGTGCAGCTGTGTGATGTAAACTCTGCTCTCTCTCTATCCTGTATGCTAATGTTCAGATTACAAAGTATGAAGTGAAAAAACCTCACCTGGCTAATGTGGACACACTTCACTGTACTAGTATAAATGTTAGATATAGCAGCACTGTCCTCCGCCGTACAGGGGCTGATGAAAGGACAAAATCCGTCTTAAACTTAAAACCACTCCTGCTAAGCTCAGGAAACACCAGGCTCACAGGCCCCACAGACTCTACTTCTAAACTTCTTAAGAGTTTACTGATTATTAAATATTAATTATGGTTAATATTATTATTGTTCTGGATTATTACCAATACTATAAGATTCATTGTTTGATGCTTTATCAATATGAAAACTGCTGGAAATATTCTGCATGATTTGGGTTTGAGCAGTAGTAGTCCTCCTGATCAACCAAAGGTTCAGAGACTTAACTAACAGGAAAAGCATTTACACTCAAAATATACTCAAAACTATTTTTATATTTATCTGAATCATGACCTAATTAGAGTTCTGCATGGAGTCTTAATCTTCTATATTTTTTCATCTGAAAATTAACTTCAGTAAAAACCAGTGGTGCAAGTAATACCACAAAGAAAAAATACTCCAAAACAAGTTAAACTATTTCAAATGTTACCAAAGTAAAACAAAATGTATCAGATGTTAAAATACTTGTAGCGTTTTATTACATATTACTAGATTATTACATTCACTACGTTAAGAAGTAGGATGTGGAACACTAGTTTATAACAACATGTTTGTTTTTTATTTGCTGTCGTGTAAATTTACGGTAGTAAAAAGTTACCGCTAAAATGTTGTGAAGTTGTTTAAATGGAAAATACTTTGTTAAGTACAATTAATCCTAACCTGTACATAAGTACAGTAGTACTTCAGTAAATGAAGGTATGGCACCTGTCGTAATAATGACAGGCATCAGATAAATTAAGTATAAAGTAGAAATATTTACTTGCTGGCTGTGACCGTCTCTCACACAAAGATCCTTATTGTCAATTGTTACTCTGCTATCAAACTGGTGCAACAGCTCGCAGGTATTCATTCAGTCTGGGCCCTCAGAAGCCCTGGGCTGTTTCTGCCAACAGGAAACACACACATGCACAAACACACACACATACTTGCACACTGCACGCACACACACACTGCTTCTTCTCTGTCTGATGTGTGTGTGTGTGTTAATGTTGTCGACTGTTTTGTGTTCTATTTGGCACACACGCACACGCACACACACACGTCTTAGTGCCTCACTTGACTATTGAGGGTTTGTCTGATCCCCCGTTCCGGTATCTGCTGTGTTCTAAAAGACATGTGTAATGGAAAGCACCTTTAAAGGGAATAGAGTGTTTGGGTTCCAGTCTAATTCTAGAAAAGAGTCTGCAGGTCAGAGCAGCAGGTGGATGGCGAGTAATACTTCTGACTGAAAGTGGAGTTTGTATCCCATTACAGATGTTTGGCTTTTTAACCATAACCACCATCTCTCATCACAGCTATAATGTAGCAGTCATGTACAAATCGGGCAGAAAGTGAGAATTTAAAAAATGCTGGAACTGGATTTTCTGGAATGGTGTGGTGCAAATGATTGTAGTGGAATCCATCAGCATGGGCCTTTCACATGCACAGCCTTAATAAGCTAATAATGAGCCCCCACGACCCGCCCATACCTAACAAACACATCTATGATTTCAACCTGACATTAAAATACCTCCCACATGCAAGCCACACCATGAAGCATTCTGAACAAAGATACCACAAACCAGCAGTCCTTAAAATACATGCAGCCTCTCCGCTGAAAACCTGGTTTCCTTATCCAACCACAGCGTTTCCTGATGGGGAAGTTATAATTTCCAAAATATTGGAGAAGGTCGTTCTCATTTTTAACTTAAAACAATGTGCTGGATAACTTTCAGTCAGGTTTCAGGGTACATCACAGCACAGAAACAGCACTGCTTATGGTACTGAATGATTTGTTGTTTTTTGGTGATACTGGAAATTGTGCTAGTTTGTTCCTGCTTTACCTCGGCGCTGCTTTGACACGGTTGATCATGACATCCTCCTGGATTGCCTCCAGCAAGGGGTGGTATCCAGGGTGTTACTCTACAGTGGTTTCACTCCTACTTGAACCTTTCCTGTTCTGACATTGGTAACATTTCCTCCTCTTCAGCAGCAATTCAATGTAGAGTACCTAAAAGTTCGATCCAGGGGCCTTTTTTTGTTTTGTATATGCTCCCCTTGGGCTCCATTCCCTGTAGACATAATATATTGCAGATACACTGTTATGCTGATGATACAGCGTCCTTGCAGTCCATTTTTAACTGCCAAAATGATATTATGGCAATGGCAATAAACTTTCTCCAACTAAATGAGAATAAGACTACAGGTGCTGGTCATATAATTAGAATATCATCAAAAGTTGATTTAGTTCAGTACTTCCATTCAAAAAGTGAAACTTGGATATTATATTCATTCATTACACACAGACTGATATATTTCAAATGTTTATTTCATTTAATTGTGATGATTAAAACTGACAACTAATGAAAATCCCAAATTCAGTATCTCTGAAAATTTGAATATTACTTAAGACCAATACAAAAAAAGGATTTTTAGAAATGTTGGCCAACTGAAAAATATGAACATGAAAAGTATGAGCATGTACAGCACTCAATACTTAGTTGGGGCTCCTTTTGCCTGAATTACTGCAGCAATGCGGCGTGGCATGGAGTCCATCAGTCTGTGGCACTGCTCAGGTGTTATGAGAGCCCAGGTTGCTCTGATAGTGGCCTTCAGCTCTTCTGCATTGTTGGGTCTGGCGTAT
>NC_060160.1:30720903-30735781 GCF_021292245.1 Micropterus dolomieu | reverse complement strand
TATATTTCAAATGTTTATTTCATTTAATTGTGATGATTAAAACTGACAACTAATGAAAATCCCAAATTCAGTATCTCTGAAAATTTGAATATTACTTAAGACCAATACAAAAAAAGGATTTTTAGAAATGTTGGCCAACTGAAAAATATGAACATGAAAAGTATGAGCATGTACAGCACTCAATACTTAGTTGGGGCTCCTTTTGCCTGAATTACTGCAGCAATGCGGCGTGGCATGGAGTCCATCAGTCTGTGGCACTGCTCAGGTGTTATGAGAGCCCAGGTTGCTCTGATAGTGGCCTTCAGCTCTTCTGCATTGTTGGGTCTGGCGTATCACATCTTCCTCTTCACAATAACCCATAGATTTTCTATAGGGTTAAGGTCAGGCCAGTTTGCTGGCCAATTAAGAACAGGGATACCATGGTCCTTAAACCAGGTACTGGTAGCTTTGGCACCGTGTGCAGGTGCCAAGTCCTGTTGGAAATGAAAATGAAATGAAATCTGCATCTCCATAAAGTTGGTCAGCAGCAGGAAGCGTGAAGTGCTCTAAAACTTCCTGGTAGACGGCTGCGTTGACCTTGGACCTCAGAAAACAAAGTGGACCAACACCAGCAGATGACATGGCACACCAAACCATCACTGATTGTGGAAACTTTACACTGGACTTCAAGCAACGTGGATTCTGTGCCTCTCCTCTCTTCCTCCAGACTCTGGGACCTTGATTTCCAAAGGAAATGCAAAATTTACTTTCATCAGAGAACATAACTTTGGACCACTCAGCAGCAGTCCAGTCCTTTTTGTCTTTAGCCCAGGCGAGACGCTTCTGACGCTGTGTCTTGTTCAAGAGAGACTTGACACAAGGAATGCGACAGCTGAAACCCATGTCTTGCATACGTCTGTGCGTGGTGCTTCTTGAAGCACTGACTCCAGCTGCAGTTTACTCTTTGTGAATCTCCCCACTGGAAATATATCAGTCTGTGCGGAATGAATGTATACATTATACAAGTTTCACTTTTTGAATGGAATTACTGAAATCAACTTTTTGATGATATTCTAATTATATGACCAGCACCTGTACATGTCATTACTGGTCAGATTTGGCAGGGGTCCAGAGAAAACTACAGTGTCCGACATTGTTTTTGCATGTATACACCGACTCAACATTAATCTTAGTGACCTCCAATTGGCATAACCTGGAGTCATTACCGCCGACGTGAATAACAATCTTACTGTATTTACGTTTATCCTTACCCAGTTGTTTCAAATAAGACTCACTGTCGCCCGCTGTGGCCCCAGGGATGCACTTAAATATGGTAGCTGGCTTCGCTAACTTCACGTTTCTCAAAATGGAGCTGCCAATGATCAGAGTTGGTGTCTCAGCGGGTGTGTCGCTAGTCATCACATCAATAACAATAAGATTTCACTATTAATAGTAGATTTGTCCCAATCTGTGTTGACTGAACACTGTGGCTATGGCAAAGTTATTCTTAAACTCACCTGGAGGTCATAAATCCTTAGGATGTCCGCAGTGCCTCTGCTGTCTTGCCTGTCTGTGAGACCTTCTGCCTGTCCAGGGCAATCAATTGTGTTGCGTATTGTCAAGCTTGCAGCAGAATAGTTTGCATATGATCTGCATCTGCAAGCATACAAACACATACACACAAATGTATGTGGATTAATACAGAGTTTTCAACTTTGGCCTTCACAGAAAAACATAATGAATCAATTAGGCTACTTGTTTGAAGCAGGACGGCTGGCTATATGGCAAATAGAATACAGTTTTTACCCGGGACATGGACCACTGCATTGACACAGTGTTATGATCATGATTTCAGTCAGGTAATAAATAGCTCAAGGAGTTATAATGAGTTAATAACAGCTTTTCACACAGTCTACAGTAAAAAAAAGTTCTACAGTCTTCTTGGCTCTTGGTCACTGCCAATAATTCAGGTATCAAAAACAATCTGTGACAGTTGTTAATTGCTTCTTTTCATTTTAAAATGTCACTGTGAAATGTTGGCACCTATAGAAGCAACGTAGGTTTTTTTCACCATATGTCTGATTAGCAAGCCAGCAATTTACTGCAGGTACACAGTATCTAACACACAGGCAGGTTTATTTATTCTGTACCACTGAGGGAGGAAGGGACCCTTAACTTGCTTTTAATAATGAAGCAAAACATTCCTGTATGGTCCTTATAATGCCTTTAACTCAAGTCTTAAAAATCTATACAGTATAAAGCATTAAGTCCAAATACTCCTAAACCGTTTTACTCCCCCCGTGAGTTTGCTTCATTCACTCTGGTCGATGTTTACATCTCGCCGCACGCCAACGTTCAGCACGCACAGAGCATGCTGGCCGACCGGATACTGTGTGTGGAGCAGACAAACCCGGACTCCCTTGTTATTGTTCTCGGTGACTTTAACAGGGGAAAACTCAGCCAAGAACTCCCCAAATACAGACAGTTTATGAAGTGTCCAACCAGAGATGGGAACACTTTGAATCACTGCTACATCACAGTTAGCAGTGCCTATCACGCCGTCACACGCGCTTCACTAGGACACTCTGATCACGTGATGGTCCATCTTATTCCTGCTTACAGGCAAAAGCTAAAGTGCTGTAAACCTGTAGTGAGGACATCAAAGAAGTGGACTAGTGAAGCTGTTGAGGATTAGCAAGGAGGTGCGAGAAGCTAAACGACTGTACTCAGAGAGACTAAGAACCAGTTCTCTGCAACCGACGCCACTTCTGTCTGGAGAGGGTTCAGACAGATCACAAACTATAAACTCAAAGTCCCCCACTACATAAACGATTCTCGCCTGGCAAATGAGCTGAACCAGTTCTACTGCCGCTTTGAGAGTCAATCAGACACCATCCCCCGTGACTCATCTGCTCAGCTTCAGCCTCAGTCCACCACTTCTTACCCCCCCTCCTCAGAGCTGGCCAGTTCCACCCCCTCCCCCCCTCTCTCCATCACAGAGAGGGAAGTCAACTGTCTTTTCAAGAGGCAGAAACCCAGCAAAGCAGCTGGGCCTGACTCTGTCTCCCCATCCACCCTGAAGCACTGTACTGATCAGCTGTCTCCGGTGTTCACAGACATTTTTAACACCCCTTGGAGACATGCCATGTGCCAGCCTGCTTCAAAGCCTCCACCATCATCCCTGTCCCCAAGAAACCAAGGACCACAGGACTAAACGACTACAGACCCGTCGCCCTGACCTCTGTGGTTATGAAGTCCGTTACAGACCGACTCCTGGACCCCCTGCAGTTCGCCTACAGAGTCAACAGGTCTGTAGACGATGCAGTAAACATGGCCCTTCACTACATCCTCCAGCACCTGGACTCCCAAGGAACCTACGGCAGGATCCTGTTTGTGGATTTCAGCTCTGCTTTTAACACCATCATCCCGGCCCTGCTGCAGGACAAGCTCTCCCAGCTGAGCGTGCCTGACTCCACCTGCAGGTGGATCACAAACTTCCTGACGGACAGGAAGCAGCACGTGAAGCTGGGAAAACATGTCTCTGATTCCAGGACCATCAGCATCCCCTCAAGGCTGCGTTCTTTCCCTCCTTCTCTTCTCCCTGTACACCAACAGCTGCATCTCCAGTCACCAGTCTGTCAAACTCTTGAAGTTTGCGGATGACACCACCCTCATTGGGCTCATCTCAGGTGGGGATGAGTCCGCCTACAGGTAGGAGATCGACCATCTGGTGACCTGGTGCAGCCAGAACAGTCTGGAGCTTATTGCTCAAAAGACAGTGGAGATGGTCGTGGATTTTAGAGAGAGCCCAGCCCCATTCTCCCCCATCATCCTGTGTGACTCCCCAGTCACCAATTTGGACTCCTTCCGCTTCCTGGGCACCATCATTTCCCAGGACCTCAAGTGGGAGCTGAACATCACCTCCCTCACCAAGAAGGCCCAGCAGAGGATGTACTTCCTGCGGCAGCTGAAGAAGTTCAGCCTACCAAAGACAATGATGGTGCACTTCTACACCGCCATCATTGAGTCCATCCTCACCTCCTCCATCACCATCTGGTACGCTGCTGCCACTGCCAGCATCATTCACTCTGCTGATCGCAAGGTTCTGTTCTGGACCTGTACTCCTCGAGGACTCTGAGGCGAGCAGGAAAGATTGCAGCTGACTCCTCCCACCCCGGACACAAACTGTTTCAGACTCTCCCCTCTGGCAGGAGGCTGTGGTCCATCGGGACCAAAACCTCTCACCACAAAAACGGCTTCTACCCATCTGCAGCTAGCTTCATCAATAAGGCCCGGGTCCCCCACTGACACTCCCCCCTTACAAATGATACAAATGTCTCTGCGCATGTAAATACTGTTTCATCTCGTGTTGTGCACAGACCTGGAGCAGATTTAACAAACAATATAATTATTTCCCACTAGTCCAGTAAACAACATCATCATCAAATGCTGCATTTTTTCAAATACAATATTTTATAATTTATCTGACTCACCTGTACAATAGCTGCTCTTGCCAGTCAGGTGATAATGGGCATGATGAAATTCCTTTAGCAGCACTCTCTATGGTCTGTAATGGGCACAAAATACAAGAACACCATATTTTTATTAGTTTACAAAATAATGGCCATGTAAATACTTCTCACAAACACGAGATATGGGCGGAGTTTAATTTTGTGAGAAATAGTTTCTAAGACTTAGTTACCAGTTTATTAATTACATCTAGTTAAAAGGTAATACAGTCTAATCCAACATTCCTGCCATAAATCCTTCCTTCATGAAAATGATAATGTGCAGTATTTTGCTAAAATAACTAATAAGAATGATCATTTTGGAAGCTGCAGTTTGTTGTGCTGCAGTTGAAGTGTAGCACATGGACAGGTGTTTCTGTTATTATGTCCATCCCATTAATATCTGTGAGGCCGTGCTAAATAACAGAAATGTGTCTTGCATAACGCAATACAGTTCTCCTGTCCACATTTCATTACAACATTTCTACAGTAAAAAAATAACGTTACTCCTTTACAGATAACGTTACAGCCACTTGAGGCAACTAACGTTAGTCTCTGCAATAGAAGGGCTGAATGGTAGGACTTTCTGAGTAACGTTACCCAACATCTTACAACAAAGACGTTGCGTTTAGCAACAGCTTATAATACTTGAACGCAGAGTTTGACTGTCTCCACATTATACCGTTAGGGCTTACATAACTACAGCACTTGGTGCAAAGTTACCGTTAGCTCAGTGTGTTAGCCAGCTTACTTAAGTTAACGTTAGCCTTTCTGTTAACGCTACTGCTACTACGCCTGATAGCCGAAATTTAATTAACTTTTTTACTTACCAGACCAAAGCGCAGGTAACAAGGAGCAGCCCCAGACTTTAAATAATAACTGGTGACGACTGTCTGGCAAAGATTTCAGTCACTTGTATACATTAACGTTACTTTTTAGCTAACGTTAGTTAAGTTTCCCTTAACGGCTCTGGCCTGACGTTGGGACGTTGATGACGTCAGACGGAAGTGATAATGAATCAGAATTAGTTTCAAGTTTTCTTGCACTTTCTTTGAATTACAAGAATAAACAAACAATCTGTCATTTGTTTATCACTGGATCTATATAGTAAAATATTTTGGTTGGATTTTAACTATTATATGGGAAGGAAAACTTGACAAACAATTCAATTTCAGGATATAGACATTCTTATGTATTATGTTTTGTAGTTGTTAAGTAATGAGTAGGAAAAAGGTGCCTATTATTTTTTTTGTAAAGTTAGTTTTATTATTTGGAAATTCCACGTTCACAAGAAGAAATGGGCTGACTGACATTAAGAATACAAATGCTTTTAAGATTAATTATATGTTTGACAAATGTCTTATGATCCAGTATTTTGAATTTACTCTAGTATTTTCTTTGTGTTTTGTCCTCTTGTCTTTCATTTTTTTCTTTACTGTGTACATGTTACCCTCATATTGACAGTTTTGTATATACTGTGTTCTCTAAAATAAAAAAAATAACTTACAATTGAGCTATAAATATTTACTCAGAAGCATTGATCCTTTCTTTGGTACTATACCACATAGAACATATACTGTGTGGTAAATGTGTGGTAAATCTATGGTATAGTACCATAGGACATGTACTGTGTGGTATAGTACTATAGGACATATACTGTGTGGTAAATGTGTGGTATAGTACAATAGGACATGTACTGTGTGGTAAATGTGTGGTATAGTACTATAGGATGTGTACTATGTGGTAAATCTGTGGTATAGTACCATAGGATGTGTACTGTGTGGTAAATCTGTGGTATTGTACCCTAGGACGTGTACTGTCTGGTAAATGTATATTATAGTACCATAGGGCGTACTGTGTGGTAAATGTATGGTATAGTACTATAGGACATGTACTATTTGGTAAATGTGTCATAAATCTATGGTATAGTACCACACCTTCTGTGATACATTACCGCAGAATTTGCTTTACCTGTGGTACTGTAAGGTCGTACCACATGAATACCATAGGAACATTTTCTAGTACCACAGGAAATTTTTGTAAGGGGTACCTTAAAATTTAGCAATTGTTATAATAAAATATTAAATTTGATTCTTTTTTAAATAACATGTTTTTAAAAGGCAATTATTTAATGATGAAAACCAATAAGAAAATAGATAAAAAAACAAAACCAATAAAAATAGTATCAATAAATGTATCAATAAAACCCCAACAGTATAAAATAAATACAATATAAATGGTAGAAGGTAAAGACAAAGTTTATAATTTATCACTCCTTTGTCCATCTCTGGGGTGGATCTCTAATGCATTTAATTTACTATCTATAAAGATTAAACATTACAATTAACTTTAATCTTGTTCTTTTCAACAAAGTTTTGTGTTGGAGTTTGTGTTATTCTAAATTTTGACACCTAGATTAAAATTTTTACAGCAAATATATATCTGTTCCAAATATCGGTCATCGATCTAATTGGCTAGTAATAATCGGGATTGGGATCGGCCCGGAAAAAAACATACAGTATCGGTTGATCCCTACATCAAACCAATCCCATTTAGCCATCCCGCAGTCTCGTATGAAAACAAAGGTGATCGTGCCTTTTCATTGGTGGCCCCGAGACTGTGTCGGCAGATCGCCGCACTGTTCAGACTACACAACTTGCCGTCTTGTGACAGGAGTCTTGAAGTCGTTGTGGCGTTCACACTACGTGACTGATTAGTGACAGGGGGTCACACACTATGCGAGCTGACAGTGGCTGTGTCACCTGATGGCTGGCAAACCACGTTTTGTCAAGAAAACACAAGTGAAATGTGAAACGGGAAATGATACGAACTTACACACGAAACAGCTGTTGTTTGTTATTATAGAAGTAGCAATTTTAAAGACAAATAATCTGGGTCAAAGGATGGATTAGCACATGCAGGTAGCAGGGATTGTCTGAGCTACAGAGAGCTGGAGGGGAGTAAAAATTGTTTTGAGGGCTCCTCTCTTTAATGCATTCAATTATAAAAGCGGTAAGAATAAATCAACGTGACTTGCATGTTCTCACCTGGTGTTTTTTGTCTCTACCAGAGTTTGTGTAGCAGCCATGGGCAGCAAGACTCTGCCAGCACCAGTCCCTCTCCACCCATCCCTCCAGCTGGCCAACTACTCCCTCCTCCAAAGCTCCACAGGCCTCCAGCTGCCAGCAGATCATTTCCACAGCATCTATAGCTTCAGCGCCTTACACGCCATCCACCTCCACCAGTGGACCCTCGGCTACCCGCCTTTGGCCCTGCCCCGCTGCACAATCTCAAAGTTACCTGCCCAGTTCTCCTCCATGGCCTCCATCCCTATATTCCCTCACCTCCTGCAGCCCAAGCAAGACTCAGTGAGGTTGCTGCAGAGCTCCAAGAACAAGCCTCGCTTTGACTTTGCCAACCTGGCAGCAGCAGCCACCCAGGAGGATCACCTGAAGGCGGAGGACCTGAGCATGGCGGGTGCTGCTGCTGCTGCTGCAGCGCAAGCTTCATCTCACCACCCAACCTCAGCTAGTCTGGGATGCCTCCTGGACGTGACCAAACTCTCCTCACCGGAGCGCAAGTCCAGCCGAGGACGACTGCCCTCCAAGACCAAGAAAGAATTTGTCTGCAAGTTCTGTGGCCGCAATTTTACCAAATCCTACAACCTTTTGATCCACGAGAGGACGCACACAGACGAGAGGCCATATACCTGTGATATCTGTCACAAAGCCTTCAGAAGACAAGACCACCTCCGAGACCACAGGTGAGAACATGTATCAAAGCCTGTCAAGTCAAATCATATACAGAACTAAACATTGTATTTGCTGCATGAATAAAGGTTCCTTTCTGGAACTGTCAATCTGACAAGATGTCCGCTTAATGCAGCGATTGGCTAGGTGTGGTAATCTTTTTTGCAGTCTTCATAACTCTGTCACTTTTTATGACTGCTAGAAAGTGTGTGATGTTATACCCCATTTGTGTAATTAGGTGTGTCTCATCCCTTTCACTATTCAAGTTTAAGGCCTATTTTAACCACATTTCCACAGAATCAGCAATCAATCAAGTTCCAGACACCACCGTTCTCCAAATGAAGACTTGTGTATTTTACAAATAAGAATTTGTTTCTTTGCTCAGTCAGATGTTCTGTATTTAGTGGGGCAGCTGGTTATTAGTGATCGGCTCTGACGTCATCCGAATCAGCATGTATGCATAAATCACAAAAAAAGCCTCCAATTTAGAGACCCACACCCACTCCACCTCCACCAGCCCCTGGAGACTATATTGACGAGGACGGCTGCTTTAATTCAACAGTTTCACTCTATGAACCTGGACTGTGTGTGACCTTTTGTATGTGTAGAAGAACACAGAACATTATTAACATTAGATCCTGAGCAATCTTGGGTGTAGCATGTCTAAACTACGTATGAATTTCAATAAATTTATGAGAATTAATACCCAATTATGAATTTTAATATTCAGAAATTATTAATCCATAAAAAGCTCTCGTTTCGCAGGGGCACCATCGGAGTTATTAACCTAGAGTCTCAGGACCTCTAGGTAGCTTTTAATAATTATACAATTATTCACCAGTGATCAGTTAGTTAATAATTGCTCAATTATCTTAAATCAATCAGTCAGTCTCATATCTAAAGGGTAAATTCTCTTGGCAGGGACTTAGAAGTAGGCAATACACACAATTCCCTGGTTACAGAGAATTTATTAACTAACTAAGGTGATAAAAAGGTGGTTAAATACATCAGAGAAATAAACAATGGCTAAACAATGAGAATGGAGGTTCGATTGTGGGAGGATTTGACTCATACGGCAGAGGAGAACTAATGAAAGTAAGCTATGATAAGCTATCTATTTAGGAGTTAAAAAGACAATATTAACACTATGGGACATCCCTGACCACAGAACGCTTTGTTTGGTCTTACTGCTTGTGTTTCTCTCCACGGGTTGCTCGTAAACGGCCTCACACTGGCAGAGTCTGTGCGTTCTCATTTAGGACAGCTTCAAGCCGCTGGCCAGTTGCTTTCTATGACAGGGAATTGCTCCGGGGTCCGTCTCGGGGAGGCTTATTGAAGAAACTTGTCCGACCTCCACGGGCTTAGCTCGACGTATAAAGCTTAAAAAAAAGAACTTGGTCGTTCTTAAATTAACTAGTGTAACTTAACGGACTGATAACTTTTAACAAACAAAAGAAAGAAAATAAAAACAAGTAAAGTTGCTGTTAAACGAGGGAAAAATTAATGTCGCGGAACTTCGCATGTGTAGCTTCAAGTGAAACAAAGACTTTGTTACGCTGTTCGAAGAGGGCATGCCAGGTGCGTGCCGACGCGCCGTTGAAGAGCCTGGAACAAGCCGGCAGACAAGAGGGAAGTGTCCAGAGAGCAGAGTGGAAGAGAACGATCGACGTCGTGTGTCGCTCTTTTGTTGTCTGGGGCGTGGTTCCCCAGAGGGCAAAAGGAAAAGAAAATCTATTTGTGCGTATTATAATCAAATATTTTCCCACAATCAAACCTCAATGGTCAAACGGTTGTACCGTTCTAAGTTTAAGCATTTGGTAACAGGAAAACAATTGGCAGTAATTAGACCTTAAAAGATTAGCATTTCAGAATGATGGCATGTAATACTTATTTTGTCCACTTGGGGGAGCTCAGGTTACATGACAACAGCTTAGATTAATCCCAAAACAATCTTCTCAGGAGCTGGAAAATTTAGTTAGTTAGCCTTAAATTCAAGCTGGTAATTAATAGAGTATAGTATGACATTTCTTTATCATCATTCCTAAAGGTGTTGTCAGAAATTATTGTGAACAAGCATTGGTTACACATAAAATGAAGGAGTGTCCTTAACCTTGCTGAAAATTAAAACACTGCAAAAGTAACTTATTTAGATTCTTTTCAGCAATAATATCAAAAAAAGATAGCAACAACATGGTAACATAACTACTCAAATAGAGGCAGTGCCACTACTAACTTAGCAAGGATCATTATTTGAAGAGAACAGTTTATAATGAAACGTTTTAGTTCAAGAAGGCAGGAGTTGTGTCCCCTTTTCGCATATCCTGGCTTATCACGTTTGCACATCAATCTTTGTTTGCATAAGGGAGTTCAGGTCTGTGTCTCTGGTGTCCTGGATTTTGTCACACCTGGGTGTGAGGAGGAGTACCCCTTTGATGACAGCTAATTAAGCACAGAACAAGGTCACTTGCCATAGTTACCTGGGGGGGGTTCAGTTTAGGGTTTCCTGCCCCCTTTCTTTAAGAAGAGTTCTGATAGGCTTTTTAGGAAAATGCTAATCGCTGGTTAATGTCCCTTTTGTCAGTTTAACAGTCAGGCAGCGCGTTATCAGGCTGCGGAATCAAAGGTGCCAGTTTTACGATCAGGCTGCTCAGGAATAGCACTTAGGGAAAGCGACCTTTCAATCCCCCCTCCTTTGGGGTCTCTTCAGCCATCTGTAGAGGGATGATAATCAAACACCCTCCTCCTTCTGTCTGGGAGAGAAAAGAGGAGTTGAGTCTCCAAATTAGTTAATATAAAATGCACAAATCCACACTGTTGTTCACTACATGGGAGATTTAAATATGAAGTTATGCTGCTCTGCCTCATGTGTAAATGTACACAGCTTCTCTCTCAATGGGGAGATGTGTTGGGCAAGTTACTGAGGAAGTGTTATAAGTTACTTTTCACTTTTTACTTCTTCAAAAAGTAATGTTACTTTACTTATTACTGGGTATTAAAAGTAACTACTCACGGTACTTTCACTACCGGTTGGCAGTTGAAAGCTTTTTGCTGGTCGCACAAAGTTTACAATGGACGACAATGTCTTTAGCATCTTTAATTGTGACTAACTCAAAATAATGGCAATACTTCCAGCTGTGGAAAGAACCAACACGTTCTCACTCCCGACACGTCACCTACTGACGCTTGGTCAAGGCTCTTTGGCATCACTTTTTAACGATTTGCAACAAATTTGCAACGTCCTGTTAGACTTTCAAAATAAAACGCTAGCGTTGCGAAACATCGCCATTTTGAAACGGCACATTATCAAAGTTGTGAAACGTTGCAATTTGGTTAGGTTTAGGCACAAAAAGTACTTGGTTAGCTTTAGGCAGCAAAACTACTTAGTTAAGGTTAGAAAAGTGAAAAGGGTTTGAGTTAAAATAACTACGTCACTTGCGTAACTTACTTAATTTACACAGCTTGCATAACTTAAATAAAACTATTTAATGTTGACTTTTTGTTTCACACGGGACACAAAGACCGCTCTCCTGGTTCTCGAAGTCAGGGTTCTGGCCCTTCATCCATCCCAACCACCTCCTTACTCTGTCTTTTCTGTTAAATATCATATACCTACCTTCACTATCAAAACTGACGCTACAGCGCTTCCCCCACTGCGTTGAACTATATGATACTATAGGGATCCCCAGTGCGTTACAAACTGACGCCGATGGGTCTTGACTATGCGTTCATATGTGACGAGATGGGAGTGAGAATGGGTTAAAAGAATGCCTCTCTCCCTCGTTCTCCATTCTTCCTTTAACTGGACTCCTAACTCCTATAACTAGCTTCTGGACTTGAACTGCCCCTGACTTGCCGCGCAGTCGCACATTCACATCAAGGACAACAAAACAAGTGGCTTTCTGGTAACGCAGTAACGCAGTGTAACTTGGATTAATAACTTTAATATTAGTACCGTTTGGAATTCGTAATCCCTTACACAACTGGTTACTGGGGAAAGGAATAATATTACTAAATATATAAGACTAAATGCCTTATTCAATATCATGTTTATCTTTTGCTGACATTATTCTAATTACCAAATATCTGGTATTGTGGGAGGCTACTCATTTGGAGGACATGTTTGAAGGGTCATGAAGCCTGACATAGGTGGTAAATGGAGCGGGGGGAGAACCTACACTACATCCTGAGCCACAGCCACCCACACTAAAGTGATGATGTTCTGAAATGTGACATGGCTCTTCCTAAATACTAACTGCTGCTTTGTTGTGTTCCCGAATAGGTACATTCATTCCAAAGAAAAGCCCTTCAAATGTCAGGAGTGTGGGAAGGGCTTCTGTCAGTCCAGGACTCTGGCTGTCCATAAAACACTACACATGCAGGTCAAGGATCTGAAGCCAATCAAAGTCAAGTGATGCACTCTGCCAGCAGGGAAGGGACGTAGACACAACATAAAACAAGAATCAAACACAATCAAAGACTTTTTCATCTCGGCTGCTTGGGGCACAGCCCTCAGCCTCCATGGATTACTTCTCAAGGATTACATGTTTTACCAGCCAGTTCTTAAAGAAATAATACAGAAATAAGCCTTAATGTAGAAGTGTATGCTTCGTTATCAAAGCCTGATTTGGTAGAGGAGCCAGTGGAACGAGAAATGGACCTTAAGGAAAAGGTCCTTGTGGCGCTCAGGCGCTTATATTTCAAAGCAGGACACAAGTTATATGCAATGATCAAAGCCATGTTAGCATAGACACATTTTCTTGCTTGTCAATACCACATTCCAATGTTATTTTTGTACAGATACATTATATCAGAAATGTATTTTTGCACTTTAATCGGTTTATTGATTATTTACATGATTATTCACTGGATTTTTTATTTTCAAAATGAATAATCATTTCTAAATAAAATATTTTACTGTAATTGGTTGGCTGTGTGTCTGAGCATCATGAGAATGACACTGATGATGAGGATGATGACAGTGACGAGGTGTCACCAGTCATTCCCTACTCAATCCTTAGCCTACATGTGGACATTTTCTCTACTTCCTAACTCTAGATAACATTAAAATATTTTAAGGGAAGAATGGTAACAAAAGCTAAATTAAACCTTAAAAATAATGAACAAGAAAAAACAACTAGAATGGTAATTTCCTTAAGAAAATGCGTGTGAGAGTTGTCAGCTGTTAGTTGTGACTGCTACCAAAGCTGCTACCTACTGCTCCATCAGCAATTTAAAATCCTTTAGCGTTACCTACAGGTAAAAGAATCACATTACACGGACTAATTCAGTTAAATATTAAAGCAGCCAGCGTGAAGCGCGTCAGACAGTGTTGTACTTAAAAGTCACTTCCTGTGTCCTCTATGTGGTGCAAAGGAGCACCCAGTAACGATACGTTATGTCCAGTACATCATGTTGAGGAAATTTCTTTTAATCACATAATGGATGTCACACAAGGCTTACTTCCTGTTGCCAGTAGGTGGCGCTATGACTATAACTGAATTTTGGCATGTTTGTCGTGTTGGGGGCAAGACCATTATCAATCCCATAAAGTTTGGTACAGATGTGAGCGACAACGTCCTGTTTCATGGCGAATCATTGATATTCCACGCCACGGACTGCCCCGGTCGACCAAAACTCACCATTTGTACAACATGTGATCATTGATGGGATAAGACTGCACAGCAAGTATGCACGGACTAATTCTCTAGGAGGAGTTTGTTTTAAATGTGAAGTGTGTAAATCACCAAATATGACAATTAAATCCAAAATGGCCGAAATCTCGTTGTTTTTTGACCCTCCTGGCGTGTGTTCAAAATTTTGTAAGTTTTCAAGAATGTTAAGGCCGTCAAGAAAGAGATGTATATGCGGAAACATTTCTTCAGTTTAGTATTGCAGTCAACATGCCTTGCCCTCGACTCAAACAGTCAATCTTTGCGTTGTCAGGGCAAGCACTACTACGCTGCTCAGACACACTGGTTCAATGCTGATTTTAACTTTCTCTGGTTTTCATGGACAAGAAATGCCTCTAAAGCACCAACAGAGGGCGCTCAATGACCAAACATTCCTGGCACACTACTGTTTAACTTATAATATATATTTTATTTGAGGTCCAGTCTACTGTTGAATAAAATATATAGAGCTATCAACTATTTTAAGGAAACACTGATATCCAGGTAAACATTGATTGCATTTCAATTCAATTCAATTCAGTTTTATTTATATAGCGCCAAATCACAACAACAGTTATCTCACAGCGCTTTTCATAAAAGAGCAGGTCTAGACCATACTCTGTGATGATATTTACAGAAGACCAACAGTTCCCACCAAGAGCAAGCACTAGGCGACAGAGGCAAGGAAAAACTTCCTTTTAAGAGGCAGAAACCTCGAGCAGAACCATGGCTCAGGGTGGGCGGCCATCTGCCTCGACCAGTTGGGGTGAAGGAGAGAGAGAGAGAGAGAGAGAGAGAGAGAGAGAGAGAGAGAAAAAGAGAGGGATGTAAGGAGAGAGAGAGGGGAGGGAGGCAGCCTACACAATATACACACAGAGGTACAGACAGCGAAGGTAATGTTGCTATAGACTAAATGAAAAATGGTACAGATATTTATAATAGTGTTAATGGTAACCATCGTAATGTTAATGAT
>NC_060160.1:30708097-30720803 GCF_021292245.1 Micropterus dolomieu | reverse complement strand
CAATGGTATCAAATGCGGCACTAAGATCTAATAAAACCAGTACAGAGACAAGTCCGTTGTCTGATGCAATAAGGAGGTCATTAGTAATTTTCACCAGTGCTGTCTCTGTGCTATGATGAGCTCTAAATCCTGACTGAAAATCCTCAAATAAACTATTGCTCTGTAGAAAGTCACACAGCTGTTTAGCAACTGCTTTCTCCAGAACCTTAGAGAGAAATGGAAGGTTAGATATAGGTCTATAGTTGGCTAAAACATCCGGATCAAGTTTGGGCTTTTTCAGAAGAGGTTTAATTACAGCTACTTTAAAGTACTGTGGTACATAGCCTGTTGATAAAGATAGATTGATCATATCTAGTATAGAGGTGCTGACTAAGGGTAAAACATCTTTAAGCAGCCTAGTCGGGATGGGGTCTAAGAGGCAGGTTGATGGTTTAGATGAAGAAATTATTGAAGTTAGTTGGTAAAGATTGAGAGAAGCAAAGCAGTCTAAACATATATCTGGTTCTACAGCTGTTTCTAAGGTTCATGAGTTTAGAGATAAATCGGTGACAGTTGAGGGCAGGTCTTGGTGAATTTTGTTTCTAATAGTTAGAATTTTATCATTAAAGAAGCTCATGAAGTCGTAACTACTGAGAGCTATGGGAATACTTGGCTCAATAGAGCTGTGACTCTCTGTCTGACTGGCTACAGTGCTAAAAAGAAAGCTGGGGTTAAATGGGGTCCTATTTTCCTTTATTAATGACGAGTAGTACGCTGCTCTGGCATTACGGAGGGCCTTTATATAAGTTTTAAGACTATCTTGCCAGATTAAACGAGAATTTTCGAGTTTCTTGGAACGCCAGTTTCCGGGATATTTGCTTTAATTTGCGAGTTTCAGTATTATACCATGGAGCTAACCGGCTTTGTTGTAGTATTTTCTTTTTTAGAGGGGCAACAGAGTCGAGTGTCATTCGCAGCGAGCCAGCAGCACTATCAACAAGATGATCGATTTGGGAGGGACTGAAATTAGCATAGGAGTCCTCCGTTACTTTGTGATCTGATAATGGCGTGTAGTTCAGCAATACAAACTCAAAAGTTATCAAACAGTGGTCGGATAAAGAGGGATTCTATGGGAACACTATTAAACGTTCAATTTCAATACCATATTGGAGCTGTGGAGTCTGGATCTGTGGCTGCGGGTCTCCTGCTGCCCCTGTGTTCCTGCTCGACACCCTCTGGTGCAACGACTATTGTTGCTAGTCTTATTGTTATTATTGTTATTATAATCATTAACATTACGATGGTTACCATTAACACTATTATACATATCTGTACCATTTTTCATTTAGTTTATAGCAACATTACCTTCACTGTCTGTACCTCTGTGTGTATATTGTGTAGGCTGCCTCCCTCCCCTGTCTCTCTCCTTACATCTCTCTCTCTCTCTACCTCTCTCTCTCTCTCTCTCTCTCTCTCTCTCTCTCTCTCACCCTCACCCTCACCCTCACCCTCACCCCAACCGGTCGAGGCAGATGGCCGCCCACCCTGAGCCATGGTTCTGCTCGAGGTTTCTGCCTCTTAAAAGGAAGTTTTTCCTTGCCTCTGTCGCCTAGTGCTTGCTCTTGGTGGGAACTGTTGGGCTTCTGTAAATATCATCACAGAGTACGGTCTAGACCTGCTCTTTTATGAAAAGCGCTGTGAGATAACTGTTGTTGTGATTTGGCGCTATATAAATAAAATTGAATTGAATTGAATTGAATTGAGAAGTTGTTGTCCTGCTGTCTTGCTGACAGACCTGACAAAGCATGAATTCATATGTTCAACAAAACTGCATCATGTTGTAGTTATTTCGGCATCAGTTTGATCCGTTTATTGCTGTTTAATCACAGCAACATGTTTACTTTAGGTTCATGCAGCTGTAGTAATGTCAAGTTGTGTTTAATAATGTTATCGCGTTAAAATGTTGCCTTCTCATGTTGTGTGTGAACACTTGCAGCGAATGTACTCACGCAAGGAAAGCGTTGCGAGGCGAAAATTTGCGTTTGGTCTGAATGCGGCATTAGACTGCGACTCTGCCTCCTGGTCTCAACTTATGGTTGTCATGGATTTGGTCCACTAATAAACTTCGCCAGATTTCTAGAAATGAGAGCTGCTCCTTCCCAAGTAGGATGGATGCCGTCTCTCCGAATCAGACCAGGTCTTCCCCAGAAAGTGTGCCATTGATCTACAAAGCCCACATCGTTTGCTGGACACCACCTCGACAACCAGCGACGGAATGACGACATGCGGCTTTACATGTCACCATCAGTGGTGTACGCTAAATATACTGGAACATGACCTAGTAGTGTGTGTTCTGTAGCGCTATGTAGCGAATGCAGGAAGTGGCATTTAACTCACTCATGCAGTGTCCAAAGCCTCATCAACAGACAAACAAACACACAGAGGGAGAGAGAGGCAGGATAACATGCACACTAGGGAGAGCGAGAGGAGGGGTTCCAGGGCATGGCCATCATGACAAAGGCTGCTGCAGAACAACAGACCTGCACAGAGAGGAGAAATGGGATAAAACAAGGTACGAGGTAACAAGCAAAGTAAACTAGAGTGGCTTGTAACGCAGACTGACTGAGCAGAGATGAGTTTTTGGAGGAGGCTTGATTGCAGGATGAGCCGCAGCTACTGAGGCTTTACCCGGCTCCGGGACACACCAGTCTCCACTCAACCAATCAAAGACCAACACGGACAAAGGGTGCTTCTCAAGTCTCTTAATTGCATCCTCACTTGCGTCTTTTAACTGCGTCTTATACAAGGATTATATTTTCAGCGTCTGCAAGTACTCGGTCTGTGCAGATGTCCGTGTGCCTCCCGTTTTTTATGATTGCTCTACCAGGGCACCAACCAATCTACTGCTCATGTGTGGAACGAGTCCGCCAAGCTGACTCCAGAAAGTTGTATAAACAGAAGTAGTCCGCAGCTGCCGGTGTGCGCGTCTTCTCCAGAGGATTTTCGAGCCTTTAGTCCTGCCCACCGGGATTCATGGAAAGACACAAGGAAACCAAGCCAGGAGAGATGCTGGCTTGGTTTCCTTGCGCTTATAATCTGCATTTAGATTTTTTGATTCTGATTGTGAATTAGTCATTGAATAACCTAGAAAATGATCATGGTGTCATGGCTAAATGTTTGAGGGAGTTACATAATTTTACTATGATGTAACTCATATCAAAGTCGACGCTCAGTTTTAGGCTTTCCGTTTATTTCCTCTACTGATATCCTTTAACACTACTGCATACATTTTATTTTAAGTCACATCATTCGCAAGTCAATCCCTGCGTTCCATCACATCAACCCAACGCTCTTCATTTTTTTTAGCGCAGCGCTTTCATTTATTCGTTCATCAGCTGATTTCACTCGTGAAGCCGCCTGCTGCTTTCATCAGATGCAGTCAGTGAGATGGCTGGATGTGCAGGCTTTCTTTCTTTCTTTATTTATAGACTTTAGTGCAGTTTATTGTCCGACTCTTTAGACTCTTTATGTTGACTATGTTTTATTGTTGTCTATGTGGACTAAACACAGGAATGATCAGCCTCACATGTGACTGAACAGAAATGAGGATAAATGATGTAAAACGTGTTTCTTGCAGACTGACTCTGACTCTCTGACTTTAATTGTCTCCATAATAAAAATTAATGGGAGAAATAAAAGAAAGAAAAATCTTTCTAATAAATAAATAAAGTTGTGTGTGGGGCTTTTGTTATTCAGACCTACAATGAACTCAGATTTTAACAAGACAGTGAATCATAAAACAAATCAAATATAAGACTTTGCAGTGATACACTTGAGTTTAATGTTATCTGTCCTGATGCATCAGATTAGCTGCAGCGTCCAATTAATATAATGGCTACCCAATAAGGGGGCGTGTCGGTCAGAAAAAGACTTCCGCGAAGGATGCACTGGTGTATCCTCGCTCATAGCTCCTCAGAGATCGTTCCTCGTTCCTCGCTCCTCGGAGCGCAAATAAGAGCTTTGGGACGGTCTACAAGATGGCAGAGCAGAACAACTTCCGGTTCAAGCAAGGAGCGAGGAAAGGACAAATAAGAGACTGGAGAAGCACCCGCAGAAAGCGAGAAAGAGCGAGAAACTGCAGGTTATGTAGAGGTGGAAGGCATGACAGCCTGCCAAATGAATGTAACAGAAAAGTTTGTGCAAACTGCCATCAGGGTCGTAACCAGGGTTTAGAAATTAGTGAGGTCCAGATTTTGTTTGTTTTAATTAGCTTTTAATGAGCTTATTTACAGTAATTCGTAATAAAATCACCCCTAAACACAACCAAAGTTATACAAACCATAATGAAATACATTGGCCTACAGAGGAACTTCTAGGCAAAAAATACTTTTATTGAAGCTGAATTTTGCTCTCTGTGCAATGAAGGCTTAAACTAGTGCAGACTTAATAATGGGCACTATATGACAACATCAGAATCAGAATCAGCTTTATTGCCAGGTATGTGTACACATATGAGGAATTTGACTCTGGATCGTACAATGCTCACGATGTGCCTACTCATACAAAAATAGCAGTGTAGACAACACAAAGTATTTTGAGCAGGAGTAATGACTTGAGGTAGGTGGATTTGGTATACAGTATCTACAATATGACAATATAACAGTATGAACAGCACTGAAATAAAGAATGGTGAATAAAGAATAAGTGGTAAACAGGTGGCTGATTAGAGGCAGAGTAACTGGGTTATTGCACAGGAATTGTTCCTGACACTGTGAGTCAGAAATCAGCTGTTCATCAGAGTGATGGCTTGTGGGAAGAAACTGTTCCTGAGTCTGTTGGTTCTGGCGTACAGTGCTCTGGGGCGCCTACCAGAGGGGAGAAGCTGGAATAGATTGTGTCCGGGGTGAGATGGATCTGCAGTGATGTTTCCTGTCCGTTTCCTGACTCTGGAAATGTATAAGTCCTGAATGGAGGGCAGGTTGGCACCGATGATCTTTTCTGCAGTCCTGACTGTCCATTGTAGTCTGCTCCTGTCCTTTTTGGCGGCAGATCCAAACCAGACAGTGATGGACGTGCAGAGGACAGACTGGATGATAGCTGTGTAAAAGTGGATCAGCAGCTCCTTAGGCAGGTTGAGCTTCCTGAGCTGGCGCAGGAAGTACATCCTCTGCTGGGCCTTCTTGATGATAGTGTCCGTGTTGGGCTCCCACTTCAGGTCCTGGGAAATAGTGGATCCCAGAAACCTGAAAGATTCCACAGCAGACACAGGGCTGTTGAGTATGGTGATGGGGGGCAGAGTTGGGGGGGCTCCTCCTGAAGTCCGCGATCATCTCCACAATTTTGAGTATGTTAAGCTCCAGGTTGTTCTGGCTGCACCAGAGAGCCAGCTGATCAACGTCTGTAGGCCGACTCGTCACCGTCCCGGATGAGGCCGATGACTGTTGTGTCGTCAGCGAACTTCAGGAGTTTGACAGATGGGTCTCCTGAGGTGCAGTCGTTGGTGTAGAGGGAGAAGAGCAGCCCTGGGGGGCACCAGTGCTAATAGTCCAGGTGCTGGATGTGATGTTCCCCATCCTCACTTGCTGACTCCTGTCAGTCATGAAGTCTGTGATCCACTGACAGGTGGAGGCTGGCACAGTGAGCTGGGTGAGTTTGGTGCTGAGGATGCCCGGGATGATGGTGTTGAACGCCGAGCTGAAGTCCACGAACAGGATCCTTGCATACGCCCCCCCGCAGAGTCGAGGTGTTGCAGGATGTAATGCAGTCCCAAGTGGAATGCATCATCCACAGACCTGTTAGCCCTGTAGGCAAACTGCAGGGGGTCCAGCAAGGTGTAATGTCCTTCAGGAGGGCCAGGTTTTAGTCTGCACACACATATCCTCACAAAAACTGTAAGATGTCACAGTGTCAGTTAGCTCAAAAACACTCCAGTCAGTGCAGTCAAAGCAGGCCTGTAAATCCAGCTTTGACACGTTGGTCCATCTTTTCACGGTCTTTACAACAGGTTTAGCAGATATCAGTTTTTGCCTGTATGTTGGGATAAGATGACCCCGACAGTGATGACTGGTGAATGCAGATGTAGTGTAAAAGCGCTTTGAGTAGTCGAAAAGACTAGAAAGGCGCTATACAAATATGGAGCATTTACATTTACATCTGCGGCGCCATCTTGCACAAATCAGCATCAACATAAAATACAGCAGGTTTGTGCTGAATTCAGAGGATGCTCTGGTTCATAAATACAGCCTAATAATTTGATGTCAGCAGCTGTTTGCACTGTTTTGCACGATAATAGTAGCTGAATTCTAATGTTAAACTCAGATAAAACTGAAGTTATTGTTCTGCGAGTTCATTTGGCCTAGATGCATGATTGTGGTCTCCTTTGAAAAGTCAGAAGCTAAGGAATACAAATCCATTGTATATTTTTTACTATTACAGACTACATGGAGATGTAATAAAG
Source organism: Micropterus dolomieu (assembly GCF_021292245.1). Lineage (NCBI taxonomy): Eukaryota > Metazoa > Chordata > Actinopteri > Centrarchiformes > Centrarchidae > Micropterus > Micropterus dolomieu. The sequence continues at coordinate 30,714,367 of NC_060160.1, read as the reverse complement.
AAAAAATCTGATATTTTCATCTTTGCTTGGTAAAAAAAAGCTAGATTTTAATGCAATAAACCATCAAAACCACCCTAAGGAAGCTTATAATGCAACTGAATATCTTCTAAGACACCTAGAATGCATGCTTGCAGGTATTGCACAATAATCAACATGGTGCCCGCTGAGACTCGAAGCAACAATATCGCCGGGTTTTGGAGTTAAAATGGCGAGAGAAAAAAAATTTCAACCAGTAATTTCGCCCAGAGCACCATTGCCCCCGATACCGGGGGCATCTGTTTTCAACTGTTCAGAACATCAGATGTTTCATTCTACAACTATTTATGTTATCTTTGTTATGTACAACTAAAAGCAACGCCCTGAATGTGTGTGACCATATCTTTTTACACACAACACTTAGTTTGAACTACTTTGTTTTAATCATTAAAATCACCACTCATTCAACACTCACCTGCTGATATATACACTGTAAGAACTGCTGGTCACTGTAATTGTTCCTCCTGTTTACACTAGTCCCAAAAACCTTTCTTGTGATGTCAATGTAAATAATTGGGAACAAAATGTATTGTCCTATTAATTTCCCCAGTTCAATTGAAGCTAATTCGATCCTTCAGCAGTCTGAATAAGACAATCAAGTGAAAATCTTTTTCATCTTTTTATTACTATGTCTCTGCTGCTGCTGGAATTTGGTACTCAAATGACTAACATTTTTCTAACTAACTGCTGGACTGTGGATTTTGTCAGTTAAAATTAAATCACTTGTCAATGTCTTTATGGCCAGTATGGAAAGACAAAAAATAACAGCAATAAGTGTTGTTTTCAAGACAGACTTGATCAAATGTGACCCTATCTCTAAATTGTTAATATCAATAGAAATGAGCTTTTTTGAGGGTTCAGGTTAGAATTAGCTTAGTGTGGGATTATGGTTAGGCATGTACTGTAGATATGATGGTTAAAGTTAGTGTAAGCTAAGCCTCTAAACCAAGATGGCGCTGCGTATAGCAGCCTCTGCGTTAGGTGTGCTCTGTTATGTTCAGTTGTGATTCCTGGAGCTCTTTTACGTAAGAACAGCTCATGAACATCAGGGGAACAACTCCAGTGGATTTATTTCCCACTTTTCTCATGTCATCCGTGGAATTATTCGACATTTTGGTGAAGGTCACCAAGGTGAAGGTTTGGTGTTGCTTGGGCTGTGAAACGCCAAAGGAGAAGGTAAATTAGGACTCCGCACACATACCGCGGCTGTGGCTCAGGAGGTAGAGCGGGTTGGCCGTTAATCGGAAAGTCGGCGGTTCAATCCCTGGTTCCCCCTGGTTGCGTGTCGAAGTGTCCTTGGGCAAGATACTGAACCCCGATTTGCCCCTGGCGGCTGTTCCGCCAGTGTATGAATGTGTGTGAATGTTAGTTTCCGTTTGAGCACTGAGGCTCAGTGTATGACTGGTGAATGCAGATGTACTGTAAAAGCGCTTTGAGTGGTCGAAAAGACTAGAAAGGCGCTATACAAGTACAGAGCATTACATTTATGTGCTTCATGGAGACGTGGCTGTTGTTGTTTGTATTGTTATTATTATTTTTTTTATTGTCAATTCATTTATTTATATAATTTATGTATAATTATTATATATTGTATATATATATTATTATATAATTTTACACAATATCCTCTTCCGTTGCAATACGTCTGCACAACACAAACTGGAGTAATGCACATGTAAATATCTGCCACATTGTTCTTTCTCTGCAAGTAGTTGTGTTATTTTTCTCTATTTTATTATTCTTATATAACTCGCATTTGTTTATTCCATATTTATATATTTCTACATTTATTTAAGTCAACTGAATGTTTGTCTACATGTAACACCTTATCATCAAATTCCTTGTATGTGTAGAAATTACTTGGCAATAAAGCTCTTTCTGATTCTGAAGGGTTAGGGAATGCATTATGTCAAGGAGGAACAAACTTTGTGTGTGTGTGTGTGTTTGCATTTTTAGTGTGTCATGCAGGAAGAAGGCTGCTGGTCAAGGGGAAGGAGGAGAGCTGAGCGGATGGTCTGCCTGTTGCTCACTGTTTCTCTTGTAGCCAGGAACTCATCAGTCTGTCATGAAGTCCCTGAGTAGCCAGGGACACACACACTCACACACAGACACACACACAAACCATTTCAACTCTCATTTCATCACATAAGTGCACTATGGCTTGTGAAACAACTTCAGCCATATCTGTTCACTTAGACAGACATTTCTTAAACTTCTAGCTGACCCCTCAGCTTTAATAAGAAAGCAGCACTGAGATGCCGTAGATTCTCATAAACTGTTATTGTTATATTTTTTTTCAGTGTGGTCACTGGAGAAAATCATTTAAGCACAGGAAGAGGTTGTTCAAAATGCAAATGTGAACTATCAGTGACTTCTCCATGCACAGAAAACTGGATTCCCCAGTCTTTTAACTGCTGCACACAGTAGGAAGAAAATATTTATTTTACTACAGGCTTTAGGTGTAATCTTAATATTTAAACATTGTACTGCTATTTGTGGCTGTCCATGTGCAAAGTTGTAAAGTGCAATCTGCTGTTTGGTACAAGACGTCCCCAACAATTCAAAGGCCTTTACATCTGGACTTCTTGGTGCAACAGCATCACAGTATCCTAATTATAAAACAGATTAACTCTGAAGAAATTAGTTATTATTCTTGGCGTGTCAACAAACAAACTATATCTTGTTCAGCCAGAGTTGAGCACATATTTCTTTAGCTGTATGATTATTTTAGCAGGGGTCAGCATAGTAAGTGGTCCATAGTCTATATTGTCACATGTTCGCTCCCCAGCTAATCTACCTGTGTTACCTCGCAATGTCTGGTTCCAGGTCAAAATTGGTTGACGATTTCCGGTCCACACACCTCAGATCCGTGCTGGGAGGCAGAACCAAGAAATGTAGACGGGCCAGACATTTTCAGCAGTCTGTTTAAAACTTTTTTTTAGCTTTTGGAAAGGACACATTTTAAACTAATGCAAATGAATGTAGTACAAAATAGAAAATAAAAAGTACTTGCCAGTCCATGCAGGGTTAAACTGATGGGTTTCATGGTTAAATGTACTTTTCAGGCCTGACAGAGACACATTAAGCAGAGCACTTCCCGACTTGTGTCTGTCAGTAGCCAGGTGTTTTAAAAAGAAACTGGGCGTGAAACTCACATGAAAACACTCTTTATAATTATAATGTAATAATTGCCTTTAAAAAAATGAAACAAACTGAAACAAATAGCCGTTGTCAACTTGTATTTGATCGGCTGCTAACCAGATCAAATACAAGTGCTAACCTCACTCCACGTTTGTGTGTTTATGTATGTGTGTGTGTGTGTGTGTGTGTGTGTGTGTGTGTGTCTGTAATAGTATGTCTGCAAATTAAATGTTTAAATTGACTTGTTTATGGTGACTCTAGTGTTTCTGGACCCAGTGAATGATTATCTGTCCAAATCTTTACAGATGTAACTACATCCAGGTACAAGGAGCACTCACTGATACTTCTCGTCTTTGCAGTCCATGTTTCATAACTATTCCCTCCATAATCGGCACTTTGTAGTTTACTCTACACTTGTTGGTAACTGTGGTCAGGGCTTGTATAGGGATGAAGTGGATGGCCTTTTTTGGGTCTTGTGCATGAGTGTGGAAAAATGGCTCAAAAGCAGCCCTAACAATTTTCACAAACTAAAGCCCCCACCTTTCAGTTTCACCTAGATTTTCCAAATCTGGGAGGCAAATGTATTCTGTTGTCTTGGAGCAATATCCTAAACCTAAACTGAAATCAGACGTTTTGAATTGAACATGCAATTTTTTTGCCATTTACAGGCTCTGTTCTTTAACAATCTCCTCCTAGGGATTTAACTCGATTGTCTTCAAATTTGGGCAGTGCAATCCAAAGAGCCTTGCGATGCTAAATTGAGTGTTTTAGGATTCATCAAATGGCGTGTACATGGCAGTCTATTTTGATGTTTTGCCATGAAACAGGAAGTAGTGTGTAAATGGACTGTACATGCTCAAATCTTTCCCAAACTTCACGTTTAGAGTCCCGTCCTGAAGACAACTACATACCAATATTCAGTCATAGCTTTGGCACCACCTACTGGCTACAGGAAATGACCTGTTTTAGCAAGTTGATCGGATCCATCTCACTTTTAGTCAGAAAAGCCTTGGTGATGTTATATTGTGAAGCTTGTGAGGTTTCATCCAATGCCGTTGCCATGGCGAGGCATTATTCGCCATGTAATAGGAATCTGTTCAACACAACACCAAGTGGTCGTTCGATTACTGAGTTAGAGCTGTAGTCTGTTCAGTCTGTCTTACATAAAGTGCTTTACGGTTATGAAGGAAAGGGAAATATGTCCTGGTTTTCCCTCTGATGTCCTCTGGCTGCTCTGAATCATGGACAGATTGGTTTACTTGTTGCTTACACTACAGTAACCTCTAGCTACTGGTACTGTAGCTGCGATTATCAATTGACTACCTGAACTGGGTGCTCCCAGCAGTCCAAAACTCCTGTGCTAATGTTAGAGGTGTAAACACCAACACACCCCTGAGGCACCAAGCTTCCAGTCTGGGCAGAGTCAGCCAACATGATGGCTAGCTAAATAGCTAGCAGTTAGCAGTAGTTAGCTGCTAAAGTAACTGTTAACAACAAATCTCCACACATTGTGTAAACACTGTCCCATAGGAAAGCAAAATCCAAGATGAGATCTCATTGTTGTTTCCTTCTTTTCTCCTAGACACAAATGAGCTGCTTTTAATACCAAGGTGAGACCAAAGGCCTTTTCTCCCACTTATCAAATTCATCTCAGGAGAAACAACCATATAAAATCTCATTTATGTCTGACTCTGATCAAAACAAGATATCTCTAACTGATCTTAAATAAGTCTTGTTTAAGTCTCCTGAACATTGCACCATGAGATCAGAGAAAGAGCTTAAAGAAAACTCAGCTATGACTCCTGGGATCTCATGATTCTTCTCAAATATGTCTCAGTTTTCTCATATTGGCCTCAGGAGCAAAAAAACTCATCTCTGTCTTATTCTGATCAAAAGATGAGATCTCTACAGTAGTGTAATTTCAGTCCAGAATGTGGATCAGAAAAAAAGCTCCAAGATATTTCTCAGTTTTGTCTTAGTGACCCCACTTAAGGGTTATTTTACTCAAGTACTTTACTTACATCGAATGTTGAGTTTTTTCTTTTTATGGGGGTTTGTACTTTTACTCCCCTTAATTTAAAATCCTCATTGTATTTATTGTTAATTATCTGTTACAAGTTACTGAGAAAAATAAAAATAAATTTTGACATTTAAAATAATGCACTTTCAAATGTCATGCTTTTCAATTTGTTAAGGTAGTCACAGCCAGTATAACTGGAACACCCAATACTTTGACATGACGTTTTAGTCTTTACCAACTAACTTCAATAATTTCTTCATCTAAACCATCCACCTGCCTCTTAGACCCCATCCCGACTAGGTTGCTTAAAGATGTTTTACCCTTAGTCAGCACTTCTATACTAGATATGATCAATCTATCTTTATCAACAGGCTATGTACCACAGTACTTTAAAGTAGCTGTAAATAAACCTCTTCTGAAAAAGCCCAAACTTGATCCGGATGTTTTAGCCAACTATAGACCTATTTCTAACCTTCCATTTCTCTCTAAGGTTCTGGAGAAAGCAGTTGCTAAACAGCTGTGTGACTTTCTACAGAGCAATAGTTTATTTGAGGATTTTCACCTGGATGACCTGTAATTTTCTAATGTTAAACTCAGATAAAACTGAAGTTATTGTTCTGGGGCCTAAGCACCTCCGTGACGCATTATCTAAAGATATAGTTTCCCTTGATGGCATCGCCCTGGCCTCCATCACCACTGTGAGGAATCTTGGAGTTATCTTTGATCAGGACATGTCGTTTAAGTCCCACATTAAGCAAATTTCAAGGACCGCCTTTTTTCACCTACGTAATATTGCGAGAATCAGGAACATCCTGTCTAAAAATGATGCAGAAAAACTAGTCCATGCATTTGTTACTTCTAGGCTGGATTACTGCAATTCCTTATTATCAGGCTGCTCGAAAAAATCCATTAAGACTCTTCAGCTGATTCAGAATGCTGCAGCACGTGTTCTGACAGGAACCAGGAAAAGAGATCATATTTCTCCTGTTTTAGCTTCTTTGCATTGGCTTCCAGTAAAATCCAGAATAGAATTTAAAATCATTCTTCTTACCTACAAAGCTCTTAATGGTCAG
>NC_060160.1:30694681-30707997 GCF_021292245.1 Micropterus dolomieu | reverse complement strand
TTAAAGAGCTCATAGTATCTTACTACCCCACCAGAGCACTGCGCTCCCAGAATGCAAGGTTACTTGTGGTTCCTAGAGTCTCCAAAAGTAGACTAGGAGCCAGAGCGTTCAGCTATCAAGCTCCTCTCCTGTGGAACCAGGTTCCAGTTTGGGTTCAGGAGGCAGACACCATCTCCACATTTAAGAGTAGGCTTAAGACTTTCCTCTTTGATAAAGCTTATAGTTAGGGCTGGCTCAGGTGAGTCCTGAACCATCCCTTAGTTATGCTGCTATAGGCCTAGACTGCCGGGGGATTTCCTATGATGCACTGAGCTCCTCTCTCCTCTCGCTCTGTATGCAACCTCATCCCATTATTGCATGTTACTAACACAACTTCTCCCCTTTCTGGTAGTCTTGTGCTTTCTCGTCCCTCTCCTCTCTCCTCCTATCACTTCCTGCAGGTGTTTCTGGCTCTGGAGCTGTGGAGTCTGGATCTGTGGCTGCGGGTCACCTGCTGCCCCCGTGTTCCTGCTCGACACCCTCTGCTTCAACGACTATTGTTACTAGTCCTATTATTATTATTGTTATTATAATCATTAACATTACGATTGTTATCATTAACACTGCTATAAATATCTGTACTATTTTTCATTTAGTCATTTAGTCTATAGCAACATCACCTTTACTGTCTGTACCTCTGTGTGTGTATATTGTGTAGGCTGCCTCACTCCCCTCTCTCTCCTTCCATCCCTCTCTTTTTCTCTCTGTTCCACTCCTGCTCTCTCTCTCTCTGTGTTCCTCTCTCTTGCCCTCTCTCTCTCTCTCTCTCTCTCTCCTTCACCCCCAACTGGTCGAGGCAGATGGCCGCCCACCCTGAACCATGGCTCTGTTCGAGGTTTCGAAGTTTTTCCTTGCCTCTGTCGCCTAGTGCTGCTCTTGGTGGGAATTGTTGGGCTTCTGTAAATAACATCATAGAGTATGGTCTAGACCTGCTCTTTTATGAAAAGCGCTGTGAGATAACTGTGATTTGGCGCTATATAAATAAAATTGAATTGAATTGAATAACTGTGGGTCTCTGGGTTTGAATCGTTCATTTGTCACGTGACAGCTGGCCACAGGCTGTAGTTAGCAGGCAGCACAGGAAACAGAATTGATTAGTTCACGACTCATAACTGTGGGTCTCTGGGTTTGAGTCGTTCATTTGTCACGTGACATCTCGGTTACTGTGGAGCAGGAATTAACTAATCATTCAGCGCTCACATATGTACTCCTCGGAGTCTGTCTTCACTCGGCAGGCTGACTTACTGCCAGCACCGGGGAATGAGAGGCATATGGACTGACATATATCTAAAATCTATTTTGTTACTTTTGTTACATTTAATAAAGCATAACGTTATTACAGCACAGTTATGTTGTGCTAAGTTATAGTTTTAACACAGCCGCACCGTAACTTTAGTCCTGCTAGTGTTTACAGCAAACAGCTGATGAGGGTTGTTCTGGGTCCCATCCACTTCAGAGCACTGACAGAGTTCTACCGGGAGCTGAGTTACCTCTGAGGTCGTCTCCTCTCCAAAACAAATGGACCGGCTCATTAAACCATTAAAACACAGCCACATAGCAACGTTAGCTTTAGCCCTGTGGTTTGTTTGCTGAATGCTGGGCCCAGTCAGGAACCTGGCCCCAGTGGGGAGGACCATTCCTGCCTAGCCTATGAGCTCTTCCATCTTCCCCCTGTGGTTATATCTCACTACATACACCATGATGACTCTGGGGGACAGGCAGGCTGCGAGCCGTTTGGTGGGTGAGTAAGCAGAATGTAGAACCTTTACATAAGGCCTCATGGAGCCATCACCCCAATCCAAGAAGGAAGTCAGCCATTTTGAATTGAAAATGAAATTCTCCATTATTTCATACGCCGTGCTTTACCAAACTCCCTCTAGACAATTAATCCAATCGACTTCAAACTTGGGCAATGCAACCTAATGACCTCTGTGATGCTAAATTTTGAAGCAATCAATCAAATGCAGCGAATATTGACAATCCGATTTACCAAAATAAGTAAGTGTGCGATCATATTCAGCGTTCGGAAGTAAGTAACTTTGCCACCTCGACCACACATTGTCAGATCTTTTCCACACTTTACATGATTAATAAGTGCAGTGTCCAATTCAGAGTCCTGCCAGCTAATTACTATCAGTATTAGAGCCCGAGACACAGAAGCTTCAGAGAGGGGGTCAAGGCTGGGAAGGGTCAGGCGGACGGGCAGGGCAGAACTGAGGAAATAGGGCCAGACAGGGTGCCTGAGGGCAGAGCAGACGGACCAGAGGGTTAAGGCGGACATCCCAAGGGCAAAGCAGAGGGACCAGAGGGTTCAGGCGGACGTCCCGAGGGCAAAGCAGAGGAGCAAGGGAGTTCAGGCGGGCGGGCTAGACTGGGGGCTAGCTGGCTGTGGATCAGAAGTGACAGGCTGGAGGCTAGCGGCGATAGCAAGCAGAGGACCAAGGGAAAGTGGTGGGTGTTGGCGGGAGCCGTGATGGCCACCTCTCCTCTGATGGCCACCACGGAACCCTGAGAAGATGGCCAGGCGGGTTCCCTCGAACAGACGGTAGGGGTCAAGCGTGGGGTCGGGCGGGTAGGGGGGATGACAGGCAGGCTGGGGGCTAGCTGCACTGGCAGGCTGGGGATCAGGCTGGGGGCCAGCGGTGCTAGCAGGCTGGGGAACACGCTGAGGGCTAGCGACGCTAGCAGGCCGGGGAACAGGCTGGGGGCTAGCGGCGCTAGCAGAGCAGGGTGTGGAGCATGGCGTGGACACAGGGGAGTGAGGTTGCTGGGTCCATGTTTGGCTTGATCGTTCTGTTGGTGTGGTGTGGGGACAGAGTGGACCCAAATGCAACGCTCAGGTTTGACAGGTTTTATTAGGGGAAAGAAGGGGTTGAGGGACTGGAGTTGAGGGTGAGGTGGATGCCGGGGAAACGCAGGCACGGGGAACCGAGGAGACAGGGACCAGAGAGTCGGGGGACACTGAGGCCGAGGAAGAGAGGAGGAACAAGAGAACAGGGAGGACGCCGTGGGGGTAGTCCGAGGGGGAAAGGGCAGACGAGGGTGAGTGAACCTGGGGAGAGACAGACAGACAAACAGGCTCAGACACAGCGGAGACAAAGTACAGGGAAATAGAAAGGATGCAAAATATGTGCGAGCTTGAATGTTGGCACCGGGTAAGGAGCAACGATGATCAAGCAGAGGTAGTGTGGAGAACAGGGGTTGAAGTACTGGCAGAGGTGTCACTAGGGGGCGCAAGACAGGTGCTTAGCATTACACAAATAACACTATAAATCACATATTCATTCTCCAATCATCACAAGTTCTTATAAGTAACTAAAACATGTCCTGAAAGTTTCATTCAAATTGAACACCCAGGGGCGCTATAAATGCAAACTGCAGGGGATAAAACGCAAATCAGGCTACAAAATACTAATTGTTTGTCCAATCAACACAAAACTTCCAGGATATGTCTACAGAAGCACCTCACACATACCCTGAAAGTCTCATTCAAATCGACTACTAGTGGGCCCTACAAATGCATCTTACCTGGACGTGAAATGAAGCTATAGATCAGAAAGTGGTTGACCAATTATAACAAAACTTGCAGGATATGTTTTATAACAATGAACAATGGACTTAAAAATAACCCTCTTGGAGCCATACCCTAAACACAACAGGACTAGACTAGACATGGTCAGAACTGTCCTAAAATTCAGGTCAACTCCTAGACTTGCATGTCAATATTCGGTCATAGTGATAGCGCCACCTACTGGCAACAGGAAAGGACATGTTTCAAACTTTACCTCTTATGCCTCATTAATATTGTCCATAGTGAGACTTTTTGTCAGAGGGTTAGGGATACTCAAAACCTTACAAAACTTGGTACTTTTGTCAGAAGGGGTGTCCTTTGTCTGTCTAATATGGTTGCACAGCGTCATTGTGGAAAAATGGCTCAATAGCGCCCCCTACAAAATTTCAATGAAGCAGCCCTGCCGTATGTTTTACCTAGCTGTACAAAATGTGGGGGGCTGATATATAATCTCTACACTTAAAAATAACCCTCTTGGAGCCATAACCTAAACCCAACTGGAAGTCGGCTGGTTTGAATTGAAAAATCCGTTTATGCGCTCTGTACGTTAACAAACTCCTCCTAGAGAATTAATCTGATCACCTTCAAATGTGGGCAGCACAATCTTAAGATCCTTGCGATGTTAATTGCAAAGCTTTTTTAGGATGCTTTCATACCTGTAGTTCGGTTCATTTGGTCCGGACCAAGTGAAACAAATGATACACTATTGCATTTTAGTTCTGGTCCGGTTCATGTTCACACTGCAGTTTTACAAACGAACCAGAGTTTACAAACGAACCAAGTATCCGTGACGTTACAAAGACTTGTTGATTGGACAGCTTTGGCGATTGTCATCCTGCATCATCAGGACCCACATGAGGAGATCAAACTCCGGTGACTGACAGACGTTTGTGCAGAACTTTGACGCTTCTGATCAGTATTGCAAAGAGCTCATGAAGTGATGATTTATAACAAACTTGATTAGTAATGATATGTCAGCTCTATCGCATTGCCTATTATGAATAATAATGTAAAAACAGGACATGTACAGTAATAATTCAGGGCTTATTCGCCTATATACTGTGGTATCGCTGTCACACATGTTTCAATTCAAATCAATTCAATTTTATTTATATAGCGCCAAATCACGACAACAGTTATCTCACAGCGCATCATAAAAGATCAGGTCTAGATCGTACTCTGTGATGTTATTTACAGAAGCCCAACAATTCCCACCAAGAGCAAGCACTAGGCGACAGAGGGCAAGACAGGAACAGAGAGAAAGAGACAGAGAGAGGGATGGAAGGAGAGAGAGAGGGGAGGGAGGCAGCCTACACAATATACACACAGAGGTACAGACAGTAAAGGTGATGTTGCTATAGACTAAATGAAAAATGGTACAGATATACAGTAATGTTTATGATAATAATCGTAATGTTAATGATAACAATAATAATAATAGGACTAGTAATAATTATAGCAGAAGGTATCGAGCAGGAACACGGGAGCAGCAGGTGACTCGCAACCACAGATCCAGACTGCACAGCTCCAGAGCCAGAAAACCTGCAGGAAGTGATAGGAGGAGAGAGGAGAGGGACGAGAAAGCACAAGACTACGGGAAAAGGGGAGAAGTTGTATTAGTAACATGCAATAATGGGATGTTGCATACAGAGGGAGACTATAAGATGGTGTCTGCCTCCTGAACCCAAACTGGAACCTGGTTCCACAGGAGAGGAGCTTGATAGCTGAACGCTCTGGCTCCTAGTCTACTTTTGAAGACTCTAGGAACCACAAGTAACCCTGCATTCTGGGAGTGCAGTGCTCTGGTGGGGTAGTAAGGTACTATGAGCTCTTTAAGATAAGATGGTGCCTGACCATTAAGAGCTTTGTAGGTAAGAAGAATGATTTTAAATTCTATTCTGGATTTTACTGGAAGTCAATGCAAAGAAGCTAAAACAGGAGAAATGTGATCTCTTTTCCTGGTTCCTGTCAGAACACGTGCTGCAGCATTCTGGATCAGCTGAAGAGTCTTAATGGACTTTTTCGAGCAGCCTAGAAATATTCCAGTCTCTGCAATAGGATCTGATGGTCAATGGTATCAAATGCAGCACTAAGATCTAATAAAACCAGTACAGAGACAAGTCCTTTGTCTGATGCAATAAGGAGGTCGTTAGTAATTTTCACCAGTGCTGTCTCTGTGCTATGATGAACTCTAAATCCTGACTGAAAGTCCTCAAATAAACTATTGCTCTGTAGAAAGTCACACAGCTGTTTAGCAACTGCTTTCTCCAGAACCTTAGAGAGAAATGGAAGGTTAGATATAGGTCTACAGTTGGCTAAAACATCCAGATCAAGTTTGGGCTTTTTCAGAAGAGGTTTAATTACAGCTACTTTAAAGTACTGCGGTACATAGCCTGTTGATAAAGATAGATTGATCATATCTAGTATAGAAGTGCTGACTAAGAGTAAAACATCTTTAAGCAGCCTAGTCTGGATGGGGTCTAAGAGGCAGGTTGATGGTTTAGATGAAGAAATTATTGAAGTTAGTTGGTAAAGATTGAGGGAAGCAAAACAGTCTAAACATTTATCTGGTTCTACAGCTGTTTCTAAGGTTCCTGAGTTAAGAGATAAGTTGGTGCCAGTTGAGGGCAGGTCTTGGTGAATTTTGTTTCTAATAGTTAGAAGGAGGGCCTTCCTATAAGTTTTAAGACTATCTTGCCAAATTAAACGATAATCTTCCAGTTTGGTGGAACGCCAATTCCTCTCAAGTTTCCGTGATATTTGCTTTAATTTGCGAGTTTCAGTATTATACCATGGAGCTAACCGTCTTTGTTTTAGTATTTTCTTTTTTAGAGGGGCTACAGAGTCGAGTGTCATTCGCAGCGAGCCAGCAGCACTATCAACAAGATGATCGATTTGGGAGGGACTGAAATTAGCATAGGAGTCCTCCGTTACTTTGTGACTAGATAATGTATTTAGAGCTGATGGAATCGCATCCTTAAATTTAGCTACAGCACTATCAGACAAATTTTTGCCCAATGGCGTGTAGTTCAGCAATACAAACTCAAAAGTTGTCGGACAAAGAGGGATTCTGTGGGAACACCACTAAATGTTCAATTTCAATACCGTATACCAGAACAAGGTCGAGGGTGTGGTTAAAACAGTGAGTCGGTTCATGAACACTCTGAGAGAAGCCAATGGAATGACTTGACTAAAACTCGGAGTACAGGCCAGGTGCTCGGTACACTATAACGAAGAGAATTGGTTGCAGTGATTTCCAACTTGGGTGTGAAAGGTTTAGGTTTAGAGCTGATTAGTAGGCTAGAGTCGAAGATAGCTGCAACTCCACCTCCTCGGCCTGTGCCTCGAGGAATGTGAGTATTAATATGACTGGGAGGGGTGGATTCATTTAGGCTAACATATTCTCCATCACCCAGCCAGGTTTCAGTAAGACCAAATAAATCAATATCATAATCTGATATTAGTTCATTTACTAGTTCACCTTTAGAAGAGAGAGATCTGATGTTTAAGAGTCCACATTTAACTCTCCTATTCGTTTGCACTATTGCTCTTGTGGTTTTAATTTTTATGAGGTTTTTATGCACAGCTCCTCTTCTGTTTATCTTTGATTTAAATAATTTCGATGGTGGGGGGGCAGACACCGTTACTATAGGGTTTTCACTAAGTAACTCCTGAAATGGAGGAGCAGAGAAGTGTGTTAGACTGCGACTCTGCGTAGGGTTTTGGGTGGGTAACTGCTGAATTAGAAGGGCAGAGAAGTGTGTTAGACTGCGACTCTGCCTCCTGGTCTCAACTCTGGGTTGTCATGGATTTGGTCAACTAATAAACTTGGCCAGATTTCTAGAAATGAGAGCTGCTCCTTCTCAAGTGGGATGGATGCCGTCTCTCTGAATCAGACCAGGTCTTCCCCAGAAAGTCTGCCAATGATCTACAAAGCCCACATCGTTTGCTGGACACCACCTCGACAACCAGCGGCGGAATGACGACATGTCATTGCTATACATGTCATCACTGGTCAGATTTGGCAGGGGTCCAGAGAAAACTACGGTGTCCAACATTGTTTTTGCATATGTACACTCCGACTCAACATTAATCTTAGTGACCTCCGATTGGCGTAACCGGGAGTCATTACCGCCGACGTGAATAACAATCTTACTGTATTTATGTTTATCCTTAGCCAGCAGTTTCAAATAAGACTCAATGTTGTCCGCTCTGGCCCCAGGGATGCACTTAACTATGGCCGCTGGCTTCGCTAACTTCACGTTTCTCAAAATGGAGCTGCCAATGATCAGAGTTGGTTTCTCAGCGGGTGTGTCGCTGAGTGGGGAAAATCTGTTAGAAACGTGAACTGGTTGATGATGCCCCGTGGACTTTGAATGCTTACGACTATTCCTCCTTCGGACAGTCACCCAGCCCCCCCTTACTGGCTGGTCAGGAAATCCCGGGGGACGGCTACCACAGGCTAACTCAGGCCGTTCCGCACCGACTACCGGGGACTGGCTAGCTACAGTAGCTAAAGACTGATCTACCAAGGTGCGGAGCCGGACTTCTAAATCACTGAGCCTCGCCTACATGTCTAAAAATAAACTACACTTATTACACGTACCATTACCGCTAAAGGAGGCAGAGGAGTAGGTAGAGGAGAGAGAGAGGTAGAAGGAGAAGCCATCGCTAGCTGCTAAGCTAAAGTCGCTAACGGCTAAGCTAAAGTACTGTAGCATCAGCTACCAAAACTTTAGAACAACTATGAGATTGAACAGCAGTCACTAAAAAGATGGAAAGAACTGTGAGTGCTTAGGCAAAATTACTGTAAGAATAAGTGTTGAGCAGACAGTTGGCCGCTGTAATCTAACAAACATAACTGGTATTTAGCGAGAGCAGCACAACATGGTACCAACACACAAGCACCGGAAACAGAAATGAGTCGACACGCTTACCGCAGTACGTTAGCAACCTCGTCCAGAGACCAGGTTCTTGGTTCCTATATGAATGCATGTTGTATTCACTATTTAACTTGTATATGTTCTGATTAATCTGATGTATTTGCTGTTTTATGTGTGTGTTGTGAATATTTTCTTGAAGCTTTGTAAAGTTTATTTGAACACAGTAGCTGAGACTGAGTTTGTTTTCAGAAAGTTTCTGTTGTTCAGCTGATTCATCTGTCCAACTGAAGTGAATACAGAAACCTCATTAGAGGCTGTTAGCATGCTAACACACACACACACAATAACACACAGTGGCAGATTTATTTCAGTCTTTGTGTTTTCGAGTCTTTTCTGTCCTCAGCTGAACTCTTGGCTCTTTCTGTTGCACTTTTACACATTTCTCTAAATAGAGTTCACTTTTTAGTGAAAACAGTTTTAAAACTCTGCGACCTGCTGCAGCTCAGCTTCTATGGGGCTCTACGCCACTGCAGTCTGTGCTGTCTCCGTGTCATCCTGTCGAGTTGTGTTCTTTCTTTTGTCTTACTTAGGCAAAATTACTTGAAGACCATCTGCGTCATTTTCTAGACTCAGACCTGCTCCTCCTCCAGTTCTCCTCCTTTTGCAACAGCAAATCAGCTGCTGTCCTCCCATTGGACATCATACCAAGGAAGAGGTACACAACAGCTGAGGAGATGATCTTTTCAGCTCCATCATCCTGTCAAATATAAGGTCTCTCCATACTACCAGCTAAATGAAACTCACTTACTTTCTTTAGCATAAACCGAGCATCTGCTCCAACAAAACGATGAGGCCACTTTCATTATGATTGGGCTGCCTCACAGTTTGTCACAGAAACTAATCAGAAATGTTGCAATTTGCTTCAATAGGCGTACAATTTTTACTATTTTTGTAATTTCAGAGGTAAGTGTCCAACGATCAAAAGAAAGGAGTTGGCGCACTCAGACCATCAGACAGTCAACCACCTTGGTGAGCTTCGCAGGTGTTAATACCTAATACCTAATACCAGGCAGTCACTGTTCCCCTGGCTCAGCCTAAGCGGGCTCGGGATGACACGAACTAGGTCGGACTAGAGACTTTAAAATCCAGGATATCAAACCTGTTGGCCAGTGGGAGGACCCGAGGTGGGGGACTACGTTTATCCCTGCGGGCTGCGGTCCTGCACAGCATGGATCTACAACTCTCTCTCTTAGGATGAAGCAGCATCTCCTTCTGATCAACACGCACGGACTGAGCGGCAACCACCGGCTCTCACGTCTGATACCAGTCAGGAAGTAACTTAAACTGCAGTTCATTCATTATGTTAATCATGTCAGGTTCGTAAACAATGTCCAACTTACCATTTCCCCCCTGTTTTAGGTGCACACATTTGCATATTTATATTATATGTTTAATATAATATGAAATATTCTAAACAATTCAAGTTTGGGCTGTCAGGTTACTTTTGAAACTGAATGTTTAAAATAAAAATGTAATTTAAAATTTTTTAAAAGATATTTTTTTATTAAATAAAAAGGTGGCAACACAAAAAATCTAGCTTGTATTGTTGTGTTACTTTTGTCCCAGCTGACGGGGTCAAAAGTAACAATGTTCCACTTATGTTTAAGGTGAAATTATACAGCAGTCATTCTACATTTGTGCAAAATATCACCTGATATTGATAGACCACACCTGTGAGTTAGTGATCACAGCAAAAATATATCTCTGTCTGAAACCTTATCCTTTAAAATCAGGTTTTTCTGAAAAACGGTACTTTCACCCCCGCCCTCCTCTATTTATCTTGGACAAAGTTTCACCTTTCTCCTTTCTTGCCCATATTGACATGGTTTATTAACACTGTTTGTACTGATTGTATTTTACCTTTTTTTGTGGAGAAGAAGAAATAAAAATAAAAAGTAATCTTTTAATCTTTTCATGTCAAAAGATATAAAAAAAAAATAAAAAATCTTTATTTATAGAGCACTTTTAAAACCAAACATTACAAAGTGCTTAAAATAAAGCAGTTATAACATAAAAACATATATAAAACAATACAAGAAACAAAGGTCACTTTAAAATATGCTTCAAACAAAATCATGTAAAATCAGGGAATGCTCTTCGATAAAAGTATGTTTTAACAAGAGATTTAAAACAGTTTACTGATTCAGCCGACCTAATTTCCTCGGGTAGATTGTTCCAAAACCTCGGTGCCCTAACTGCAAAGGCTCTGTCCCCTCTCAGTTTCAGCCGGGTCTCTGGGACCACTAAAAGCCCCTTACTTGAGGATCTCAAGTTACGAGCTGGTATATAGGGTACTAGTAGGTCAGCAATATAGCAAGCGAGACCATGTAAAGCCTTAAATGCAATCAGTAAAATCTTAAAATCAATTCTAAAACATACTGGGAGCCAGTGTAACGAGGCCAAAACAGGAGTGATATGATCACGTGTCTTGGTTCTACTTAAAAGCCTGGCAGCTGAACTCTGAACATACTGTAGCTGATCAATAGATTTTCGATTCAGGCAGGAAAAGATACAATAGTCCAAAAGTGAAGAAATAAAAGCGTGTAAAATGGTCTCATTATCTTTAAAAGTTAAAGGGATTAAAGTTAAAGGATTTCAGAAATGTTTCTAAGATGATAAAAACATGATTGCACCAGCTTTGTGGTGTGCTGCTCAAAACACAAATCACTGTCAAACCAGACACCAAGATTCCTTGCCACTGGCTTCATTTGATCTGATAAACCAAGGCAATCTGTGAACGGCACAATATGTTTTGTCAAATGCTTGGGGCCAATGAAGAGGATCTCTGTTTTATCGGAGTTTAATTGAAGGAAATTATCGGACATCCAGTTTTTTTACTCACTAAGGCAGTCCTTCAATGAAGTTAACATTTCAGGGTCAGTGTGTTTAATGGGCAGGTACAACTGTGTATCATCTGCATAAAAGTGGAAAGCGATACCATGTCTCTGAATAATGTGCCCCAAAGGAAGCATATATAATGAAAATAAAATTGGTCCCAAGACTGACCCCTGCGGCACACCATACTTATCAGTAGAGTATGAGGACCTATAATTATTCAAAGACACAAAGAAACTCCTGTCCGACAAGTAAGATATAAACCAGTCTAAAACAGTGCCAGATATCCCCGCCCAGCGCCTCATTCTCTCCAAGTACAAGTACAGAGCACATTCCACTATCTGCAGCCATCAGAAGATCATTGGTAACTTTGAGCAATGTCGTTTCAGTGCTATGGTATTTCCTGAAGCCCAATTGAAACTTTTCAAAGATGTTATTTGTTTCTAATGTTTTTAGAAGCTGCTTGGACACAATTTAAAAAAAAAAAAAATTGCAATAAAGGGCAACTTGGAGATTGGTCTATAATTTTCGGGGAGGGAGATGTCCAGTCCAGTGGATAAAGAACTATTAAAAATTGAGAGCAAGCAAGAATCCATGACTTTTAGTAAAAACTTTGTCGATATCACATCAAGAGGACTGAAAGATACTCTCGTGTGTGATACCATTTCTACAAGTTCCGTAAGTGTAATTGGATAAAACTTGTTAAAACTGTCAAGCTGTGGGTGTGGAAAATCTGAGTAAGTAGTACTGGGTGTGATAGAAGCTCGAATTAACTCCACCTTTTCAATAAAATACGATAAAAACACCTCACAGTCAGCATCACTTTCAGTAGGGGCACAAGGTGGGGCCGGATTTACCAGCATATCAACAGTCCTAAATAAAAACCTTGGGTTATGGTGGTGCGAGATAAGAAGAGATAAGTTCTGAAAGATATTTTGTTCTCGCCTCCTTAACCATTCTATTATACTGTGACAGCAGCTCCTTCATGCTAGCATAGTGTACTTGGAGTCCAGATTTCTTCCACCTACGTTCTGCTTTCCTATGTTCCCTTTTTAAGCTGCCGGTACTGTCATTGAGCCAAGGCTGCTTTTTTTCTCTAGCCTTCGACTTTACTTTAAGGGGTGCTATAGTATTTAATAAGGCAAAGCAGATCGTATTGAAGTTATCCACCAGATTATTGGTATTACAATACTCAGACAAGGTAGGGCTTTGAATGTCAAAAAGTGAGCAAAATTTCACCACACTATGGTCATTTAGGATGCGAGAACATGTGGCGTGGGATAAGACTGTGGGATTAGCAGGTGACTCACTGTTAAAAGCCATATCCAGTAAATCCACAGTAGAAATTCTCACACCTAAAGTGAAAACAAGGTCTAACGTATGACCACGATAATGTTTCACCACATACATTTTGTTTAAAATTAAAAGAATTGGTGATATTTAAATACTTTGTCATAGTTTAAAACAAGAGTAGATAAACATTCTGGGAGTTCTATTAAAAAGCTGTTTCTATTGAAGCCACGTTTCTGTTAAAAACATAAAATCTAAATGTTCAGATAAAATAAAGTCATTTAAAATAAAAGTCTTTTTAGAGAGAGATCTCACATTAAAAAGTGACATTTTAAGTATATTAGTACTGGTAACTACTACTGCAGGTGCTTTATACACCAGTAGGTGGATGTTATAACTTAATTGAAATGCAGTATTCCTGATTGGGCTTTATAGAATACAGAACTGCTTTTCATATACTTTTACAAAGCTTTCTTTTACAGCTCTGACAGGAAGGTGTAACATATTACTACAAACACAATTTTCAGGCTCATATATATTTAAATATAAATGTAAACAGTGATAAAGTATTCAATAGTAAACTATATACACTTGGACAGAAAAATTTAGACTTGAGTAGAGTCCAGTGGTCCAGCAGA